>NC_056725.1:1018231495-1018531495 GCF_019279795.1 Protopterus annectens
CATCCTTACTAATATGTAATAACCCGGACCTTACCTTTAAACGTTAGAAAAGCCCTGTCTGTAATACTATTACTATTCAAAGTATGCCTGAATTTAGTGGTAGGGTTTTGGTTAACTGGCTGCAAAAGGAAATTGTCAGCTTTCCTTTTATAATTTTTTCTTTTTTAATCAGTAGATTTTTGAAATGCTATACACATTTGTGTATAAATATATGACTGCCTGAACATTGAGCAAATGCTCAAAAGAGTGCATACCAAAAGAATGATCTTTTAGACTGAATCTAAAAATAGTGAATAAGAAAAAAAATGTGCAAAGGGGCAAGCCGCCTACACCCCCCCCTGCTAATTTTATATACCAACTCTGAGATTGCACAACAGCAGGTTAAGGGCAAATTTCTGTACCACCCTCATACATGAGTGTATGTCATTTGATCTAAAAGACAGAATATCTAAACACACCTTGATTAAATTCACTTCATCTAACTCAGCATAACTAAAAATAAATATAATAAACAGAATTTTTTTTTTTTTGATGAAAGGCAGCCCCCCACACCTCTTTAACTTATACATAACTCCATATTTGTACTGTACTGGAAGAAAGGAAAAAACACTAATGCACCATCAGCTTGCATAACCCAGCACACTGTGATAAACCTTCTTCTTCTTTCGACTTTTCCTGGTTAGGAGTCACCACAGAGGATCACCCGTCCGCTCATGATTGTTAGTGGAGTTTTACGGTGTTGAGTTGCCAGCACGGCGCTCAACCTTCCACAGAAGGCACACACATGCACGCACTCATGCCTACGGCCAATTTAGAGTATCCAATCCACCTACAGCATGTCTATGGGATGTGGGAGGAAACCGGAGTGCCAGGAGGTAACCCACGCGATCACAGGGAGGACATGCAGACTCCCACACTGTGATAAACTAAACTGCAATATTACTTATAAATTTTTAAGAAAACTCAGAGCAGTGATTAAAACATCATAAACTTTCCCTTTTATCAGAGTTATAACTGGCAAAATGTACTGAATAATATTATCTCAAATGTGATTAGATCACTTTTTTGACCACTTGAAATTAGGTAAGTGATACACCATTTGTATGACACCCATATAGTTATGAAAAGAGAGAGAGAGAAAAAGTTTTTACCTGCATTCAACACTGTTTGACATAACAAGCTGCTTCACAAAATGCACAATTTAGGGCCGTCAAGACTCCTTACTTAGATGACTATCTTTTTTTTTTTTTTTATGAATGACTGGACAGATGGAGATTCAAAAGAGGAGGAAGTACAGATGTGTAAAATCTGACCATAACTGTAGATACCCTTCTTTTCACTGCTGCAGGGATCCCCCTGTGAAGGGCAGCCCAACGTTCAGTCAATACACCAAAGCCTTTCAGTTGTTTTAAGGTACGCCATACGTTACACATATGCTCTTACATAGCGTAGGGCATAAAGGTGACATCCAGATGTACCATCCTCAAAAATGAGAGCCCCAATAGGAACACCAGTCCAGGGAAAAGAAAGGTAACCAGTACAACCAGAACAGTAATGGATTACGGGGTGGATGGAGGAAGTGAATACTGCAACAATGACGAGAAGGACATCTATAATTATGGTAAGTTTTTACACAGCTGTACTAATTTCACTGTTGCAGTATTCATTATACTAGGAAGAGTGCCAAAGCTCAGGAAGAACAGAGGGAGAAGGAAAGATCAGCAGAGCCCTCTATGAAGTCATGAAGGATGACCCTAGCAAAACCAGCTCTAGTTCTGGAAATTCCATCCAACTTGTAGTGCTTGGCAAATGTAAGCACAGAGGTCCAGGTAGCTGCCTCAAGAATAGAGTTATCCAAATCCTTGAAAAAAGCACCAGAGGAAGCCACTACTCTAGTAGAATGAGCCTAAACAGAATAAGAAAGATTCTTACCATGAAAGGAGTAACAAAAAGAAATAGCTTTAGAGATCCGAGAAGAAATAGTCTGCTTGCACACAGCCTATCCTAAGGACCTTAAATGAATGGAAACAAAGAGCTGATCAGATTTTCTAATAGTCTTAGTCTTATCCAAATAAAATCTGAGTTGTCTATGAATATCCAATGTGTGCAGCACCTTCTCACTGGCAGATTGCGGAGAATGGAAAAAAGTGGGCAAATGAATAGACTGATTAAGGGACAATTCATTTACCACCTTGGGCATAAAAGAAGGATTAGTATATGCAAGTTCACCCTATCTTTCTAAAAAACTAAAAAAGGAGGATATGCCATAAAGGCACGAAGCTCTGACACCTATCTGGCAGAAATAAGGGCTAACAAAAGAACAATCTTCCAAAAGCAAAGTTGCAAGGAAGCTGAAGCTCCAGGCTCAAACGCAGCCTGAGTCAATTTATCCAAAACAAAACTAAGATCCCAGGGAGGAGGAACAGGCTTCCTGTGAGGCTTAATATGAAGGACTCCTTTAAGGAATTGTTTAGCTTCAAACCTAGAATCTAAAGGAGAAGATAATGGCAGACAAGCTGAGATAGCAGATAAGTGGGCATTAATAGAAGACTAAGCCAAACCAGGATTCAGCAATTCACACAGGTAAGAGAGAAGCAAGGAAACATCCATAAAAAGTGGATCCAGGTTAAAATAAAGACAACAAATTGAAAACCTCTTCCGTTTGGTTAAGTAGCATTTCCTAGTATTAGGTTTCCTGGCCTCCTGCAGGACCCTAAGCACGTCCTCAGGAACAAAGGGTGTCTATTTGGAAACAAAATCCTATCACCCAGAGTGTCAGTTGAATAGTGGACAAGTGGGGCTGGATGAGAGTTGCATTGTCTTGTGTGAGTAGGTTCTCCCTGTGAGGTAACGTGTGATAAATGTCTTGGCCAAAAGGGAGTCACCAACACAATTTTGGGAGCATCCTGATGAATTCTGAACAGGACTTTTGGAATGAGGGGAAGGGGGAGGGAAAGTGTAAAAAAATCCTCTTACAAGAAAAAGATAAGGCATCCACCTTCCAAACCAGAGGACCTGGGACTCAGGCAATAAAAGAGGAAGTTGTCTGTTCAGAGTGGTAGCAAAAAGGTCTATTTGAGGAGTATCCCACTAGTAGACAATGTCCAGTAACAAGTGACTTCAGACAGACGCTTTACATTCCCTCAGGACAAAATATCGTGGCAGACATTGTGAGCAGGTCCTTAACTCAATTCCATGAATGGATGTCTCATAGGGATATGTTTTGGACATTGTCTACACCAGGAGTGCTAACCAGCAAAGAAGATAAGATCTTTCCCCCATGTTTGTTTACGTACCACATCACTGTGGCATTATCTGGTAACACCTTGAGAGGTCCCAGGCAGAAGAGAGGATGAAAAGCCTGAAGAGCCAGCATAACAGTTCTCATTCTTTTGACACTGATGTGCTCTTTCTGTTGATGAGGTGACCAGACACCCTGCACCTTTAGAGAACCAAATGCTGCTCCCCATCCTGTGTCTGAAGTGTCTGTGAACAGCTCCTGTGAGGAAGGAGGGGGATGAAAAGACAGCTCTGGATTTAGAGCCAACTGCTGAATCTATCACTGAAGTTCCTTCTTGAGACAAGGCAGAAGAGGAACTACAAATTTCAGGGGATGTGCATGTTGAAGCCAAACTGACTTCAGAAACCACTGAAACATTGCCATGTGGAGTTTGGCCAGAGGCAACAAAGGAATAGTGGAGGCCATGGACTCCAGAGCTTTCAGAAATTCCCTGGCTGTTATAGAGCCCAGAGGAAGAAGAGTTTGAAAAAAGAAAATGAATATTAAGGCCTTGGTGGGAGGCAGGGATGCCAGCATAGGCACAGCCTGGATCTTGCACCCCAGAAAAACACTGTCCTGAGGAGGAGTCAGAAAAGACATTTTGAAATTTATTGTGAACGCCAAACTTTACAGAAGGGAAATGGCAGCAAGATCTCTGGAGTGGATACCTGAAACAGGAGGTCGTCCAAGTAAGGAAAGACTCTGATCCTCTTAAGCTTGCAGAATGCAATCACAAGAGTGAGGCATTTGGTGAATACCCCAGGGGGCAGCAGAAAGGCCAAAGGGCTAAACACAGAACTGAAAATGCCAGGAAGCAACAGAGAAATGTAAAAATGTCTCAAAAAGGGGATGAATAGGGATATGGAGATAAGCATCCTTGAGATCCAGAGATTTCATATAAGCCTGAGAAAGAAAAAGAGGGAACAAAGTCTGAAGGGACAACATTCAAAAAGAGGGCACCTTCAGAAAAGTTTTTAGATGAGGCAGGTCTAGATTTGGTCTCCAGGTACCCTCTTTCCTGGGCAGTAGAAACATCCTGGAGTAAAATGCCTTCCCCCTTTGAGACACAGGCACCTCTTCAATAATACCCTGATTCAAAAGATCTCAAAGCACCCCTAGAAAGAAATTCCCATAAAAGGGGGAAGAGATTTCCAAATCATGAAATACTCCTGACAGATAATGGACAGCAGCCAGGAATAGAATGGTTTGCAAGAACTTACCATAACCTTAGATGTCCTTCTCTTCCATGTTGCAGTATTCATAACAGTAGGGAGATGGCTGCCTGCAACTCCGGACATTCGGCCAGTATACCAAAGTCTTAAGATCGGGGGTACGTGTGACATTGCATGTCGGAGCCATAAATCAAAGTCAGCTATAAATGTGCTGTTTGCATGTATGTATGTAGTCACTGTTGTGTCCTATTTGGGTGTAAGGAGGCAAGGCAGTCCCACACAAGAAAGATAAACCTAAGAAAGAGGGGGTGGGGGAGACTGAATACTGCAACATAGAAGAGAAGGACATCTAAGGTTATGGTAAGTTCTTACACAACTATTCAGTGTCCTTCTATTCTCATGTTGCAGTATTCATAACAGTAGGGAGAGTACTAAAGCTTTAGGTAGGAGCCTGAGAGGCAGGGTCAATGAGACCTTCTGGCTCTAGAGATCTAAGTATGCCTCCAGAATGGAAGCATAGTCAACAGCCCTAAAAAAGGCCGATGAAGATGTAGCTGCTCTAGTAGAGATAGCTCTTATGTTAGAATTCAATTCTTTTCCATGAAAAGAATAGCAAAAAGAGATTGTCTTAGAAATCCATGAGGTAACTGTCTCTTTTGACACTGCCCTCCCTAAGGCCCTAGGCTGAAAGGAGACAAAAGGGTGCTCAGATTTTCTAAAGTTAATACTTTAGTTGTCTATGAACATCCAAAGAATGCAAAGTTCCTTCTGAGGAGTTATGAGGGTGAGGGAAGAAAACAGGTACATTAATGGTCTGATTCAAACAGAACTCATAAACCACCTTAGGCATAAAGGAATGATTGGTCCTGAGGGAGACCCTGTCTTTGTGGAACATAAGGTAAGGGGGAGTGGACATCAGGGCCTGGATTTCTGAGACCCTTCTGGCAGAAGTGGTGGCTACCAGCGGTACTGTTTTCCAAGTACATAGTTTAAGTGATGCTGAGTGGGCTGGTTCAAAAGGAGGCAGTGTGAGTTTTTCTAACACAAAATTACGATCCCATGATAGGTCTCCAAGGGGGTCTGATATGAAGAATCCCTTTTACAAAGAGTTTTATCTGTAACTTGGATGCCAAAGGAAGTACTAAAGGAAGGTAGGTGGAGATGGCTGACAAATGCACATTTACAGAAGAGCACATTAGTCCTGAATGTAACAGCTCACACAAGTAAAAAAGGACCATTAGTACAGGAACAAGAAAGGGGTTCTGTTTGTTCTTGAGACACCACCTGAAGAATCTTTTCCATTTTGATACATAATTTCTCCTGGTACTAGGTTTCCTGGCCTCCTGCAGGACATGGAGTACATCCTCTGAATACAGGTGTCTGAAGGGAATCAAAATTCTATTACCCATAGGGTCAGTTTGAGGTTGAGCACCTGAGCGTAGAAGAGGGATCCCCTGTCTTGTGTGAGTAGTTCGAATCGGTGAAGTAAACTGTGGTGATTGCCCTTGGCTAATAGGTATAGCAGGGGAAACCAATGCTGTCTTGGCCAAAAGGGGGTCACCAGCAGGATTTTTGGTTTGTCCCTCTGAATTTTCAGCAGGACTTTTTGAATCAGTGAGAAGGGGTGGGAGCTAAAATAAACATCCCCACCCAAGTCTGATGTGGGTTTCTGGTGCAAAACAGGGGTAGCTGTCCATTCTGGGAGGAGGCAAACAGATCTGCCTGTGGAATACCCCACCTGTGAATAAGATCCAAAAACACCTCCCTGTGAAGCATCTATTAATGAGAGGGTGCTGAGGTTCTCCTGAGGGTTTCTGCCATCACATTGTCTTCTGAAGGAATGTATACAGCTGGCAGTTGAATGTGTAGTTTCGTCACTAGGAACCAAATCTGAATTGCCAGGGTGTAAAGTGGATAGGACCCCCCCCCCTCCCCCTGCTTGTTGATATACCACAGAACAATCATACTGTCTGTGACTACCTATTTGGAATGTTTGTAGTGCCAAGGAAAGGGCCCTCAGTTCTTTTATATTGATGTGGCCTCTTAGTCTCTGGGGAGACCACTCTCCCTGAACTTTGTTCTGGTTGTTGTTGCTTTCCAGAATGGCTCCCCAACCCAGATCTGATGCATCTGTGTAGAGGTACTGTGAAGGTGGAGAGATCTGCATGGGTACTCTCTGATTGAGGTTGACGGATGACATCCACCATGCTAGCTCCTTTTTCAAGCATGGGAGAAGGGGCAGTGCTACATCTAGAGGACAGGAGTTTTGGTTACACAAATTCTTCAAGACCCACTGTAACTTTCTCATATGCAGCCTTGCAAAGGGGAGCATGGGAATCAAGAGAGCCATGTGGCCTAAGACCCTCAGAAATTCTCTGGCTGAGATGGATGGGAGGGGAAGAAGAGATTGGAAGTAATGGGTGAGGGCTTCCACCCTTTGGCAGGGGATGAAGGCTGCCATCTTGTCTGCTCTTATTCTGCACCCTAAGAAGACAAGGTCTTGGGTAGGTGTCATTTGGGATATTTGGTGGTTCACTGTGAACTCTAGGTCTTCCAAGGTCTTGCACACCATGTGTAGGTAATGGCAAAGGGATTGACAGTCCTGGTTCAGGATTAATAGGTCATCTAGGTAGGGATATATTTCTATGCTCTGCATTCTGCAATGGGCAATAACTGGAGCTAGACACTTTGTGAAAACTTTTGGAGATGTAGAGAGCCCAAATGGCAATGCAGAAAACTAAAAATGTAAGGAACCCACTGAAAAACACAGGAATTTCCTGCATCTTGGGTGAATGGGGATATGAAGGTAGGCATCCTTCAGATATAGGGATACCATAAAGGCTTGGTTGGGGGTAAGGGATGTTGTAATATGAGCATCTTGAAGGTAGGCACCTTGAGGAACAGTCTGAGGATAGACAAGTCCAGAATTGGTCTCCAAGGACCATCCTTCCTTGGGACCAAAAACATCCTGGAGTAAAATCACTTGTTTGTCCGATCTGGATGGACTTTTTCTATTGTACCCTGACATACGAGCTGATCCAGAATTTGAGGAAAAAGGTGAAGCTGGCTTGGAGGAGGATGCGGTGTCTCCTGGAAAGGGGGAACTGCCCATCAAGTCCTAAAATAACCTTTTTGAATGATGGAAAGGACCCAACTTTCTGAAGTGATTTTCTGTCAGGAGGGTAATAAAAGGGTTAGATGGAGGGACAGGGAGTGGTTTGAGTCACAGTGGAGGAGCTCTGTCTGGGTCAGGCTGCCTCCGAAAGGGAGTAGGAGTTGAAGTGAAGGAAGGTCAAGGAGTGGTTTTCTTCCTAGAGTGTCTCCGTCCTTTAGACTATGGTGCAGTAGAGTGAGAAGACTGCCTCCTTACAAAACTGGTCCTTTCTGCGTAATTCCTGTGGTATCTAGGAATGGGCGAGATGAGAAATGTTTTAAATTTTGCAACTCCTTGCCCTTTTCTTGGAGAGATTTAAGTAGCTCAGCTGAAGCAGCACCAAAAAGGGCCTTTTTATCAAGTGATGTATCCAGTAATTTGGCTTGTACATCCAGGGGTAGAGGCTGGAGTCTTACTCAGGAGTACCTTCTCAGGACAGCATCATAACTGCACTTGATGGAATGCCTGGTCACCTGAGAGACAGTACAGAGCAGGGCAGAAAGCTGAGACTTAGCAGGAGAATCTGGCACATCAGGCATTAGCGCAGAGACCTTAGACAAGGTATCTTGAACAGACTAAGCCATATGGGTTTGGTAATTAATAGCTCTAATGGCTAGTGTGGAAGAAGTATAAATTTTCTTTAACTATCCATGAATTTGATATCCTTATCTGTAGGGAATAGAGACGTGGAAGGTAGTTGTCTGGAGGATTAGTCTGCTGACACAGCAATTACTGCTTTGTCTGTGCGGATGGGGGGGGGGGGATGAACAAGAACTGTGCCTCTTGGGGGACCTTGCAAAATCTATCAGGTCATTTAGAAGCTGGGGGCTGAAAAATCTAGCAGGTTGTTTAGAATCTGGGGGCTGAGAATATGGGACTTGAAATGCAGCCTGAAAGGTATCCAGAAAAGCTGGAAGCAGAGGAGTGACTGCAGATGGAGAAGGCTGGTCCCTCTGCAGGAGTTCGAAATACCTCTTTTTAGTCTCAGAAACATCAGAGACCTCCCATTTAAAATGTTCTCTCATAGGAGTCATGGTGCCCCTAAAGGAGAATTCTCCCCCAGGAGAGTCAGGACAAATGGTGTCCTCATCCTCAGAAGTAACAAGGTCTTTGGGAGACTCAAGCTGGGAACAATAGCTTAGGGATTCATCAAAAGAACAGAATTCCTCCTCGGACTCCTCCAAGGCCTGCACATATGGTAGGGCAGGTTGGGGGATCAGAGACTGAAAGACCTGGAAGGTTCTGAACAAATTCTGGGAAAAGGCTTCCTATCCAGGAGCAAGTTCAGTAGTTCTCTGTTTTTGTGCTGGTTCTACAGTTGTATGTTTTTCTTTTTGTTTTCTCTTAAGAGAAATAGGAGAATAGTTGGTTTGGGAGCCAATGTCGGGGTTTATGGTAAGGCAGTAGTAGGCCCTTCCGATGCCAAGAGCTGTGGTTCCCTCTCACCATCAGGGCCTGATGGCTTTTCAACCTCAGCAGATGTACTCTGGGTTTCAGCTGAAGTGGCTTCCACCATGGTTCCCAGTTCCAGCGGTGAAACCGACGTTCAATGGGACCCTGGGCTAACATCCGCCTTGAAAGTCTCACCAGACTCCTGAGGTGCAGCATGGGTGTCGTGCCTAACTTTCTTGGCCTTCTTCCAAGGCGGCTCCTCGGAGGTACCTACCCCACCCTCCACACCTAACGCCAAACGTCAAAGACTTTGGTTTTCTAAGTATAACTTTAAAGCAGCCAGGCGACTATGTAAGGTTTTAGGTACAAAAGACTGGCAGATGTCGCAAGACTTGTAGTCATGGCCTTCCCTCTAAACAAAACAAACACTGATCATGCATGTACTTGTATGGAAGTTGTTTGACACAAGCACACTTTCCCTTCCTAGCTGACATGTACGTCTGGAAAGCAAGAAGGAATATATATACAAAAAACCCAAAAGGGTACTTATCTGAAGCAAACAGCCAAAGTCAGATGAGCAAACGGATTCCACGAGCTGGCAATCAGAGGTCTGTAGATCACAGCAGCAGAAAAGTTCTGAGTTGGGTACGTGCAGACATCACATTTATAGCGGACGTTGGTTTATGGCTCTGACATGCAATGTCGCACGTACCCCCAATCTTAAGACTTTGATATACTGGCCGGATGTCCGGAGCTGCAGGGAACCATCTCCCTACTGTTATGAATACTGCAACATGAGAACAGAATGACGTCCTGAGTAGCCTTTAGCCAGACAGGAAGAGAGAGAGATTGGTGAAGAGAAAGAGGAAAGCAGCTGGGAAGAATAGGATAGTTAGACAGCACCTGGTTTATCTAGAATAGGAGAATTTTGAGGAACAAAAGTCTGAGTAGCCTTTGCAGGAGGAGCCTGCTTGCTACCTTTTTACCCTTAGGAGGAGGGTGAGATTGCCTGCGAACAAATGTAGCTTATTGGGGTAGTTTCTCTGAAATTCAGACACAGGAGAAACAAACAACTTTTAAGTTCCTGTAAAGCCTTGCCCTTATTCTGAAGGAACTTACACAAATCAGCAGCAGCTTTGCCAAACAAGTGTTTATTATCTAGAGGGGAATCCATCAACTTAGCCTTAATATCATCAGTCGAAGGTTGAAGCTGGAGCCAAGAATACCTCCTCATCACGGATCCAAAAACAGCAGCCTTGGAAGAAATATCTGCTGCATCATAACTACACTTGATGGAATGACGAACCATCTGGGAGGAAGTCCCTAAAACTGAAAAGGCAAAGATTCCACCAGAGTCTGGAAGATCAGAAAAAAAAGACTTTGCCAAGTCTTGACTTTCTTCAGAAAATATCTCTTTGCTCAGTTTTTACTTCTTAAATGTTGACGTGTTCCACCTAAGAAAGGATCAGATATAGTGGTATGTTGGTTTGAAATGTAAATGACATGAAAAAAGGAAGTTCATCTTTACTGACTCCTCAAATACAATCATGGTGTACCTGGCTAATTGGCGATGAATGATGCTGCCCTCTTTGAAAAAGTACAAAATAATTAAGTTGATGACTTTTAGTATTTCAAGGACATCTGGCTGAGGGAATGACAAAATATTTCATGGCCAAATGTACTGCCATTGGTGCTTTATACTTGTGTGCACTTTCACTTATAAAGATTACTATAATCCTTTTACTTGCAGTTCGTAACACAGAGCTCCCCAAGCATAATCCCAGTCACTAAGTGTTAATATCAGAGTTGTAGGAGATTAGAACTGGAGGTGGTAGTACAGAGGCATGTTTGATCCACCAAAGAATAAGCATTATTGTATGGTTCATATCAACAGACATGCCTCTTATAACAGCCCGAAAGGTTGACACAGATTGAAGTCAAGTTCGAAAAATAGATCTGTATTTTTTTTTACTCTAACATGAGAGAAAAAAAAAACTTAAACAGCAACGCATTCCTTTCTTTTGCTTCAAGGAATAATCAATGACTACATAAAATCAGCTGTGTTTCATGGAAGCTAGTGGTTCAACACTGCATTCATTTATTTAATTTATTTATTTATAATTTTTGTTGACTGGGTTAGTCCAACTAGGCCAATATCCTCTTTTCAAGGGAGATCCGAGGCAGTGTTCACACTGACTAGGGCAAATTTGATCAGGGCACTAGGTAACTTCCCCTACTCTTTTTGGCAAGTGCCATGGGATCTTTTACATCCAGCTGAGCTATCACCAACTCAAGCAGATGGGGCATCTCTTTTGATACACTGTGGTGTTACTACTGGAAAATGAATCCAAGTACTTGGCATATGAATATCTGGTTCCACTGATACTTTCTTAAATATCTTATGGAATGGTTCTGTAAAAGGTAGTATGGCCAATGACTTTAGCTGCAGGACCTTCAGAAACTAAACATATCTCATCTTCAAAGATGAGGATGAAATTTATTGGGGGACTACCTGAGGTGGTTATCATCAGAGAAAATTTCTTCAGTAGACATATGCAGGTGAGGAGTCTAAAGAGAAAGACTGCCTCATCACTATAAGAGGTGTCAGCATTCTACGTGTGAGAGAATTCACTTGGGGAAAGCCATATCATCAACATCTTCCCAGGTTACCTGGTCGCATATGCATGTGTATTGTGTTCTTCACATTACAGCATTAAGAATGGGTTAAAGTCTTACTGTGGAACTCTGACAGTCAGCAAGCATGGAAGCAAAAAGCACATATAAAGGAAAACTGTCTCTTTTAAGAAGATATTTTTTTTCATTTTTTTAGGTGGGGCTCTTCTAAAAGGAGAATTTCTTAGACTCATAAGAAGCAGAAAGAGTTGGGGGAGTTTTTACAAACATTCCACAGTGATGCTTCCTCTTTTGGATGTCCTCAGCCAGATCCCAGGGGGCCTACTGTAAACAAGGGCCTCTTTCAAAAATAAGTCATCCAGAGTCCAGGTTTATAGGAGGAAACTTTGAGGTATGGCATCCAATGGAGGCACTTTCCTGAGTTTGCTACTCTAGACAAAGTAAAATTACAATCAAAATTACAACAGGATATATAAACAGCAGACTCGAGTAGTCAGTCTATGGCTGTAGATGTAGCACATGAATATTCTGATTACTCACCTCAACACAGCACCACAGAAATGTTTTCAATGACCTGTTGTCATCGATTAACGATGGGAGGCATGCTTGACCCTGCTTGTTAATGCACAGCAGGCATCATCTGGGACTACACTGTGGGTGGAATTTGATGAAGGAAGGCAGGAGTAAAATCAGATTTCAGTTTCCTTCAACTGCTCACATTGCTCTGGCTTGAGAATGCATGCATGATCCTCCTTTTGATCCCTGCAATATGTGCCTTCAACAAGCAATATCTTATGAGGAATGAATCCAGTGAGGAACTGTGTTCAGCAGAATAGAACTAAATGTCATAGGGACCAGGCATGGTCTCCCCCCTCCCCCATTTCTGATACAAAAAGGAAAAATAGTTCTCTGAGCTGAAGATATCAGGAAAACAAATCCAATCACCCATAGCAAAAAGTTTGTACATCACAGCCTCTAACACTACAAGGGTAAAAGAGGAACTCATGAACACAGTTAAGGCATCAAAGCCCCATCCAACCATCCCAAACAGCATGGAGGACTAATCTTCCTGTAAAGGAAAAACTTGCTGTCCCATCGACAACGTCATCCATGTTTCAGTACTGGTTTTCATCAATGAAAGCTCTCTCATTTGCTATTTTGTCTATTTTCTATATCCACTTTAATTTGGGGTCAGAGGGGCAGGTGTCGATCTTGGAAAACAGGTGCAAGGCAGAAAGTAGTCCAAGGAAGGATGTCAGTCTAACAAAACACAGATTCATAAACCAATACCCACATACACAACTACAGGCAATTAAAGTACTGTCATCCTCTGGCCGAATTGGGATATGGAAAGAAACCAAAGACTTCAGCTTAAACCTACAGATAAACTCCACAAATAAGTAATTTCAGTTAAAAATTAAAATCCAGAATAAAGTGTTGTGAGGCACCAACAGTAACTGCTGGATTACTGTGCCACTTACAAAATTGTTTTTGCTTCACAAATGCACCTCTATTGTAGATCCTTAAAGAAAGCAGTTCCACCTGCTTAACCTATAAAGAAGGACCAAATAAAGCAAAATTCCACAGTCTATTTTTTATTTCAACCAAATATTATATGAACTGTTTAAAAAACTCCAACCAAATAGAATGGAAGTCCAACACCCAAAGTGGTAGCCGAAAATTTAATTTATTATAACATAAAATATGAGCACTTTCGTCTTGGTAAGCGAGACTTCATCAGATGAACACAATCCACAATACTTAGTCCTTATATATGTTGTGCAATTAAGAACAAAGTTTTAAAGACATACTGTCACTAAAAATCCTTCCATAACAAGCATTAACCTCTTTTTTGTTGTATGTTATGCATTTTATACACAATCACCTGTACTGTGTTGTTAAATCTAACTAACCATTGATTTAATAAACAACCATGCTAAATATGTTCATGTTAAAATCTGATGAAGTCTTGGTTACCGAGACGAAAGCGCTCATATTTTATGTTATAATAAATTAAATTTTCGGCTACCACTTTGGGTGTTGGACTTCCATTCTATTTTATATTTTAAATTAGTTCTAAAAAAATACAAATGTTAAACACCAGCTTTATCTTTTTATTCAAACTTCAGTTTTATTACAATTAATTACCTCAGTGGTGCATACTTGGGATGAACAGTTCAGAGTAATGGTGACTGTGGAAGACAGGTGAAGAAGAGAGTACAGGCAGGATGGAGTGGATGGAGAAGAGTGTTAGGAGTGATTTGTGACAGACGAGTACCAGTAAGAGTGAAAGGGAAGGTATACAGAGGGTAGTGAGACCAGTTATGTTATATGGGTTGGAGACAGTGGTATTGACAAAAAGGCAGGAGTTTGAGCTGGATGTAGCAGAGTTAAAGATGTTAAGATTTGCACTGGGTGTGATGAGGGTGGACAGGATTAGGAATAAGTATATTAGAGGGTCAGCCCAGGTTGGAAGGTTTGGAGACAAAGCCAGAGAGGTGAGATTGCGTTGGTTTGGACATGTGCTGAGGAGGGATGCTGGGTATATTGGGAAAAGGATGCTAAGGATGAAGCTGCCAGGTAAGAGGAAAAGAGGAAGGCCTAAGATAAGGTTTATGGATGTGGTGAGAGAAGACATGCAGGTGGTTGGTGTGACAGAGCAAGATGCAGAGGACAGGAAGAAATAGAAACAGATGATCTGCTGTGGTGACCCCTAATGGGAAAAGTCAAAAGAAAAAGAAGAGTTACCTCAGTGGTGTATATAGATAAAAGTCCTGATGATGAATTAACTGACCCATGACTGATTAGCAAAGTGCTGAATGAGCCGAGTCAGGGGTGGGGGAGGACAGAATTAAGCACTGAGACCACACACATCTCTTATGGTGACAGGAAGGAGAGGGGAACATGTGCATGTGCTCTATTTGAGTTCCTCAGTGAAAACTGGGTGGATAATGGAGGCATCTGATTTAAGTTGGTGAACAGTCTGCAAGTTTATATCACTTGCAGTAGTAAGTATCTCTTGATGCTCGATGAATACCCAACCTCAAACACATTGCTGAACATGTACAGGATGACAATAGGTTACAAAAGTAAAAAAAACAAGATCCCATGAGGATGACGGTGCTGATCTTCACACTAAAAGCAAATGAGAGCCTCTTGATGCCCACTGAATATCCAGCTCCACAAATTTTGTTGGGCGTGTGCAGGAAAATTTATTTTATTTAACATTTGTTTACCAGGACAGTCTGACTTGGTATGAGCTCTTTTTCAGGAGGCCCGGGAAGAAACTCTCCAAAGACAATTAAAATGTTTAGTGAAACGCAAGTTATACATATAATAAAAGTACACTGAATTACATAGATTAAAATGTTTAAAAGTAAAATTAAAGTACAATGATTTATTAAATGTTTAAAGAAGTAACAAGTAAGTTACAGAACAACAATTCAAATAGTGTGAGGGTTATGTACAAGTACATGAGGTAGGGAAGTAAGAAACCCTCATTTGCAGTGCATAATAAGAGCAAGTAATGTTGAAGATCAGTAAAACTGGAGAGGAGAGCAGAACAGGGACGAGAGTAGTGAGCAGAGAGGAGGTCAGCAGTAGAAGGAAGAATGTAGGTAAGTGTGTGAGAAGCAGTTACGAGGATGTATGGTTGCAGAAGGGGAGGGGGGGACTGGGGGTAAAGCAATAAGTAAGTTACATAATGTGGTCAAGGAGTAGTTGAAGAGTAAGATGATGAGCTAATACAGATGGGAAGGGATTTAGCCAGGACAGGTACATGAGCAAAGCCAGCTGTTACTGAGGAAGACCATTAGTTGGTTTTTGAAGTGAATTGGGTGGGCAGTAGTTATTATGGGCTGAGGGATACTATTCCATATTCTGGAGCTGTAGTTAGAGAAAGGGGAGTTGCCAGCTTTATTGTTGGATTCAGAGACTTCTAATAAAGATTTGTTGAAGGATCAAAGTAGGAGAGTGTTAGTATATGGCTGAAGCATTGGATGAAGAGCAAGTTTTTTTCAGGTTGGTACACCAATCTGTGAGTGAGGGTGAGTTGAGTGTGAGTTAGATAATGTGGCAGAGCAGTGGTGAGACCTATGTGGGGAGTTGGTAGCAATTTTAGCTATTTTATTACAGCTCGTTTCATGCTTGGCTAGATCAGATTTGCTAATGTTAGTGAAGACAGGAGAGTCATACAGCAGAGTGGACAGAAGATGAGTTCTGGCTGTCGCTTGTCTTGTATTAGTTAGAAAAGGCTTGATTCTATATAATGAACCAAGTTTCATATGTATCTTCTTGATGGACTCAGATAGGTGTATGTCAAATTTCAAGTTACTGTCTATTAGAACGACTAGTAATTTAGTTTGGATTATGGCTGATAGTATGGTGTTATTTGAAGAATGTATTTGGAAAGGGCTTGTGGTATCTTGTGATCTGCTGGGTTGAAAAAGCAACAGTTAAGTTTTGGAAGGGTTCAGAATCAGATGTGAATTAGATAGCCATGCTTTGACAGATAGGAAGGATTGATGTGTTATGGCAACAAGCTGTTTTAGGGAAAGTGCTGCACAGATAAGATTGGAGTCATCTGCATACTGAATGACAGAGGCTAGGAGAGTAGCTTATGGAGTTGGTTGGTAAAAATGGTAAAACATAGAGGACCTAGGACTGAACCTGGGGGAACTCCCACATTGACAGTCAATAGGGTTGAGAGTTCTTGTTGCCATTTGACGTCAGCCAGTAATTGCTGAAACAGCTAGAGAAGAGTGGCTAAGTTTTAGGGTAGAAAGTTCATCCAGAAGTTTCTGATGTGACACGGTATAGATAGATCCAAAAAGATGGACAAAAATGCTAGGATATAATATACAAACCCTGATCCCCATGTAGATAATGGTACCACTCCCAAAAGACTTGACGCATACCCTTAGGAGAACAAATGGGCCATCGGGCTCTTGTCCATGGATGACAGAATAGGTCCATACAGCACTGGTTCAAAAATCATTAAGGACCGCAGCAGAGAAACAATTCATAATCCCAGTTAAGAGAAATGGTATGCATTCTGCTGACTACTGCAACAGTAGGTTTGGAAGCTGCTTAGTATACGTCAGAGCTCTAGTTCTAAAAATAAAAGTCACTTTTCAACAAAGGCCAGTAATGGAAGGCAGCATTCATTTGTTAAATTTATTACTCAGAAACACACTAAAAGGAATTTACAACTTTCTCTCACCATTCCTCTGTACAGTGCAAACATGCTTTGTCTGACTGTGCAAAGAAACATCAGGTTTGGGGCACATGTCAGTGTGGAAGCACAACTGCCCAGACCACTAAATGTCATGCACATTTCTATATTAAATAAAGCAGTATGTCGCAAATAATATATCAAATTCCTTAGATGTTTACAGAAAAAGTATGAAAAAAATCTGAGACTTTTTAAGAAACAAATTCTGTTTATCAAGATGTATGTATCAACTGACAGCTTTACTGTTTATACTCACTTGCGTCCAGTATGCCTCGTCAACCTCACCATGAGCTGGCGTGCTTCCTCTATGCTGCACTCGGAGTTCTTTACAAAGGAAATTGGTTTCTGAAGCCCATGTTTTTCTAAAACCTCAGAAACACTGTAAATATGAAACATAAAACAAAAATGGTGTAAATCACCAAATGGCAACTAAATCTGATATATATTAAGATGTTTTTATAAGTACATAAACTGCATCACAATCAACACATATTAACTACAACTGTAGTAGGTACTCTGATTAAATACAGCATAGGTTTGTGCTTCAGGATAATTAAATCCAAAAGGAGAGATTCAAATGTGTGTACCAGCAATGTTAGTGCCCCAAGTCATACTGTCACCTTAAACATTCTGTATGAATTCCTCAACATTAAGGCTACTCGGCTCTGATGATACAAATAATCAGAAAATGAACGAAAGTCAAGTACTGCAAATAAGCATGGTACTTCAAACAAATACAATGGACACAAAAAAGGGGCATAAATCTCATAAAACATTTTTTTAATGTTATCAGTCTATGAGAGGATCCCCTCTGATGTGTCTTAATGGTTGGATTTTTACTTTACATCCATCAATGTTAGCAACTTGTTTTCTGAAGCACATACAGTTGGTGGATATTGCAGTGATTTGTAGGCACAGTGCCAAGGTAAGTTGCAAAGCCATGTGTCAACTATACAAGCACACCTAACACGAGACTGCCAGTTTACATCCCAAATAACAGGAGAGCATTTTCTTCCAAACCAATAAGTAACAACAAAGATAAGACATTTACATTGCTAACAAGTAATACGTAAGTACAGTAGCAAATGTAAAGAAACTGTACAGTTGTGTAAGATGTACTTAACCATAACAGCAGATGTTCGAATTCCTCAATATGGGGTCATCTCCCTGCCTAGGATAGCTTCAGAAATCTCTGCCCCACCCCCCGAAATGCATATACACCTTACCTCTGACTGCTGATTTTCTAGCCTCAAGGAGGGATATCAGCAGTCCGACTGAACATGTCTGCAGGACTACCTCGGAGACAGAGAGAGACAGAGAGAGACACACAGAGAGGAGCATAGCAATCCTGAACCAAAAAAAACCCCAAATAAAACAAAGAAATATATAAAGTAGAAACTCCTACGACCCTACTTTATATCCCAACTACAACTATATACAAGAGTAGGGGAATGGAGGGTGGGTCCAGCTTCAGCAGTAGTGAGGAATTTGAGCATCTACTGTTATGGAAAAGTGCAACTTACACAACTGTACCATGTTCATCATTCACACTCTGCTGCAGTAGCCTTTATACTACATGGGTTGATTACCAAAGCCAGGATACAGATCCAAGAGTCCCTGGAGAATGGTCCTAGCAAAACCTGCCCTGGAAAATTCCACCACCAGCAAGATAGTCCAGGAATGAAAACTGTAGGCCAAGAAGACCTTCCAGTAGTTTAATAAAACACAGCAAAATTGACAGGATTGAGTACTTTCGTATAAAGATATACTTCATCAGATTCAGGTAAAACCTGTCCTGGACCCTGAAAAGGAATTCAGTTTATAATGTTTTGTAAAGGTATGTGCTGAGAACCATCTAGCTGCCTCTAGAATGTTTCTGGAGTCTCACCCTTTCCAGTATGCCATCAAAGAAGACTAAACTCTAGTAGTGCCTTGATACTGCCTGGGATGGATCTGCCATGGTGGAAATCAGAAAAAGCAATAGTTGAAGATAACCACTTTAAAATTATCTGTTTAGACACAGGATGCACACTGTTGTCCCTTCATAAGAAATAAACAGCTGATCTGCTTTTCTGAAAAATGTAGTTCTGTCAAGATAGTACCTGAGCTGCCTATGAATGCCCTTTCTCCCTGATTTTTCGGTTTTGAATTCAAAACTGGAAGACTTAAAACATGATATAATGTAAAAGTACAGTTGTGTATACTTACCATAAATGTAGATGTTCGAGTGTATTCACTGTTGGTGTCATCACATTTGGGTTATCTGCTTGCATGTAGCCCTCAGTCGGCCTGATTAACAAAGTCTTCGGTCCAGCATCAGTTGCTGTCCCTTCTTCCATGATGTCAGGTCATCAGGGGTATAAAACATGCAGCCGACGCCATTACATCAATTTTTCTTGCCCCAGATGTCAGGTGTCCCCCTAATGGGAAGCAATTAAATATAAAAGCACAAAGATATACCTCCAACAAAAAAGCAAATACACCAAAAAGGCTTTTAAGCATAGTAAAGGAAAGTAGAGGTATGGCCAAAAGAAGTTAGGGGGCTGGAGGAAGAGTAACCAGGACTGCAACAGTGAATACACTCGAACATCTACATTTATGGTAAGTGTACACAACTGTACTATGTTCTTCGTGTTTCACTGTTGCAGTCATTACATTTGGGTAGATTCCCAAAGCTATGGTTGGGAGGAGGAATTTAGATAGCATTAGGGCCAGCTATAAGGCCCTGCAAGACTGCAGTGGCAAAGCCAGCTCTGGATTTAGAGAAAATTGGCAAATGATAATGCTTGGTGAAAGTATGTAGAGAACTCCAGGTAGCAGCTTCTAGGATGTTCCTGGTAGGGACGCCTCTGAGAAAGGCTGCAGAGGTAGATGCAGCCCTGGTAGAGTGAGGTCTGATCCCCTGAGGGATAGGTTTTCCATGGTGCTTATAGCAGAAATGAATGCAATGGCCTATCCATTTAGAAATGGTTTGCTTTGAAATAACCTTCCCCTCTGCCCCTGCAGCAAATGCCACCAGCTGTTGTTCAGATTTCCTTTCAGGTTTAGTCCTGTCCAAGTAGAATCTAAGCTGTCTGTGCACATCTAAGGAATGCAGTATCCGTTCCCTTTTATTCTGTGTGTTGGGAAAGAAGGTTGGCAAATGAATGGACTGATTAAGAGCCACACTGGTTACCACCTTGGGAATGAAGGATGGATTGGTTCTGAGGGACACCCTGTCCGCATGAAGGATGATGAAAGGCTCCACTGCCATAAGGGCCTGTAATTCAGATACCCTTCTAGCTGAGGTGATTGCTAAAAGAAAAGTTGTTTTCCAAGAAAGAAATTTTAAGTCTGCAGTAGCAGCTGGCTCAAGAGGAGGTAGAGTGAGTTTATCCAAGACAAAGTTAAGGTCCCATGCTGGGGTTGGAGCTCTCCAGGGTGGTCTCAAATTTTTGGCGCCTCTGAGGAAATGCTTGAGCAGTGGATGAGAGAAGAGGGGCGGTTCTGTGTTATAATGAGCTGAAATGGCTGAGGCGTGGATTTTAATGGAGGAAAAAGACAGGCCCTTGTGAAGCATCTCAGTTAAGTATTGCAAAATCTGAAGTAAATTGGGTGCTGCTGTGCTCATCCCTTGAGATTTAATTGGTTCCAGGCACAGAATCTTTTCCATTTTTCAGCATAAGTTTTTCTAGTACTAGGCCTCCTTGCCTGTAAAATGATATCCATCACAGGTTTGCTGAGGGATGGTAAAGGAGAGATTAAGTAATTAGCCAGGCTGCAAGGTTCAGTGTTAGAAGCTGAGGGTGCAGAATTTGGTTCTCCTGCTGAGACAGCAGGGAAGGAGTCTGAGGCAGGTGCCATGGAGATAACCGTGACACACTGCGCAGGAGGGGTTACCAGTGTTGGTGTAGCCAGACTGGAGCAATCAAAATCATCCATGGTTTGTCCTGTTTGATTTTTAGTAGTACTTTGAAGAGCAGAGGCAGAGGGGGAAGGCATAGACTGATAGGTTTTCCAGCTGAAGGATAGAGCATCCACTTTCCAGGTTTGTTTTTGGGGAGTCCTTGTGCAAAATTTGTCCAATTGGTAGTTCTGGGGAAAGGCAAACAGGTCTATATCTGGGCTCCACCATTTGCTTGTCAACATGTTGAAAATCCTTGGTTCCAGTTTCCACTCGTGTGGGTCCATGAGGTTTCTGCTTAGTCCGTCTGCCAGTGTATTTAATTTTCCCGGCAGGAATTGAGCCTGTAGGTGCACTTGGAAGCTCAAGGCTGTGTCCCACAATGCCATGGCTAGTCTGCAGGGGGTAAGAATGTGTACCCCCCTGATTCTTTATGTACCACATAACAGTGGTGTTGTTCGTCTTTACCATTAGGTGTCCTGGAAGAATGTGGTCCTTGAAGGCTGTTGGGGCATTCTGTACAGCTAACATTTCATTTTGATTGATATGCAGGTGCATTTGACTTGGGTTCCATTTGCCCTAAATGCACTTCCCTGCCAGGTGAGCCCCCCATGCATAGTCTGATGCGTTAGTTGTTGGGGTTTGGGCGGCAGGGGGTGGTGTGAAAGGTAGTCCCTTGTTTTGGTGGCAGGCCTCTGCCCACCAAAGGAACTCTAGGTGTAGGCAAGGTATGATAGAAATCATTGTTTCCAGGTCTTGAGAATGTTGACACCATTGGCTTTTTAGATACCACTGTAGTTTCCTCATATGCAGTCTTGCATATGGAATTAAAAGAATGCAGGAGGCCATGAACCCCAAGGCTTGCAGTATTTGTTTTGCAGATAGCAGGGTTTTTGTGGCCACTTGTTTGAAGTAGTTTGTCAAACGAATTTGTTTGTCTGGTGTGAGGTAAGCCATCTGGGAAGTTGTATTCAAGCTTGCTCCCAGGAATATAATTTGTTGACAGGGTACCAGGTATGATTTGTTTTCATTTATGGTGTACCCCAGACAAGTTAGAACCCTTTGTACAAAGGCCAGAAGATTCAAAAGTATGTCCTGGTTTTCTGTCTGAATTAGACAATCGTCCAAGTATGGGTATATTTGAATATTTCTTTGCCTGCAAAATGCAATAACTGGAGCTAGGCACTTTGTGAATACCCTGGGTGCAGTAGATAAGCCAAAGGGCAGTGCAGAGAACTGATAGTGCGTGTAGCCTGCTTTGAAGTGTAGGTATCTTCTGCAAGATTCCCTGATTGGGATGTGCAGGTATGCTTCTTTTAAATTTAGTGTTCCCAACCAGGCATCTTTGCCTAGCATAGGAAGTAAGTAGTGAAGAGTCAGCATCTTGAATTTTGGAATCTCCAAATAGGTGTTTAGAGTAGACAAGCCTAGTATAGGATGCCATGAATTGTCTTTTCTGGGTACCAGGAAAAGTCTCGAGTAGAAACGTTGTCCCTTTTCCTCTTCTGGTACCAGTTGAATAGCTCCCATGCTGAAGAGAGAAAGTACTTATTTTTGGGCCTCTGCCCACTGATTTGGGGGTAGGTCCGGCCACCCGCTTGATGTTGGCAACGTGTGGAAGTGAAATCTGTATCCCTGGGACACTAGATTTAAAACCCATTTGTCCTGGGTAATGAGTTCCCAATTCTTTGCATGAAGAGCAATCTTTCCCCCCAAAGGGGCAGTCAGTTGATAAGTGCTTTGAAATTTTAAAAGGAAGTCACTGAGACAGTTTACCATTGGGGGGAGTCTTATTATTTCCCGATTTGGAAGTGGAGGCCCCCCATTGCTTAGTTCTGTGTGTCCCCTGGGACTGAAACCTGGGGTTTTTGCTGTGTCTGGGTTTGGCTTAAGAAGTCCTGGAAGGGGCTGGAAAGGACCAATTCTTAGACAGCCAGTGCCTACTAAATCTAGGAGGCTGAACTTGTAAAAAATCTTTAACAGTTTGCATAGATTTAGCTTTATTTTCCATCTTTTTAAGAACTTCCTCAGCCTTATTGCCAAACAGGCGGTCCTGATTTAAAGAAGCACCCAACAATTTAGCTTTAACATGATCAGGCAAAGATTGCTCCTTGAGCCAAGCATGCCTTCTGAGCACAGACCCAGTAACAGCAGACCTGCAAGAGGCCTCTAATGAATCAAAACCACATTGCAAAATATGTTTTCCAACTTGTTCAGCAGAATGCATTAAATCCTATAATTCTTTATTTTCCACACAGTCAGGAATCAACATCATTTTCTGTTTAAGCAGTCCAATAACATGTTGCTGATACCTTAACATATGAAACTGGCAGTTTAAAGCCCTAATGACCAAGGTTGCAGAAGTGTAAACCTTCTTACCCCATCTATCCAGCGCCCTGGAGTCTCTATCAGAAGGGGTAGGATTTTTAGCAGTAGAAGCCTTAATGCCCTTGGGCCTCTGTGAAATAGTCTCTGGATCTGCAATAGGATTTTTAAAAAAGAACTTGTGGGACTCAGGGACCCTGTAGTATCTGTCAGGTTTTCTGGGAGCAGAAGGCAGGGAATCAGGAGCCGAACTAGTTCCAAAAAAGCATTATCAACAATATCTAGTACAGGAGGAATAGATAAAGGCCTATGATGAGGTAGGAGAAGGAAATCCCTAAGCCTCTTTTCTGAATCAGAAAAATCCTGGCTTTCCCAGTGGAAATGCTCCCTTAGAGTATGTAAAGGTTTCCCCAAAAGAAAAATGCTTAGGAGGGGAAGCAGAGGGAATGGAGTCCTTTGCATCACAATCTTCATAAGTAGATAAGGGCAAATCCAGATCATCAGAAGAATCAGAAAAAAGAGAATCCTGATCAGAAGACTCAGAATCAACTTCAGTCCTAGGCCTCTTAGAAGGGGGGGTTGGCTACCCTTGATTAGAGTTATTAGATGTTCAGCTATTCTTATCATTTGATTTTTAGGCATAGAAGCCTAAGCATGTGGCCTGGGCGTCGGTTTTTTAGGCATAGATCGAGATTTAGGCCTAAGTAAAGAAAGAGGCGTCAGTTTAATATGCAAGTCCATAGGCCTGAATACACCCTCAGAAGCTGGTGTCTGCACAGCGGCTCCGGACCTATCCAAGGTAGAGACATCCGCGGGTTCCATAGTTGAAGCATCTCGCAGCATACCGGACTCTGAATGGGTCTCAGTAGAGGCCTGCGAATCATAAGTAGCGGGTATCAGGGGCTGCGAAAGCACCTCAATGAGTACCGGTGAACTGGTGACTGGCTTAGGAGAAGCATCGTTGGCAGTTTTGGACCTTGGCGGCCTGTCTCTGTCTTTAGCTTTGCATTTTTTCGGAATCCCGGTAGTCGGATGGCTAACCGATGACATTTCTGGATAATTAAACTGAGAACCGAAATATTTAGAGGCGAAAATATACCGACGATGGATAGTGTGCTGATTAAATAAAGCAAAAAACCGACAGTGAGGTATGTCATGGTCAGGGCCTAGGCAAGGAACACAGTACTAATGAAAATCTTTATGAGGTATTTGCTTTCCACAAGTAATGCAATTATTAACTTTTACTGACATTGGTAAGGAGCAAGAAAAAGTTTCCCCAACAGGGCACTTAGCTTTAGTTGAAGACTTAGGTTCTGAAACTCGAAAACAAAAATTTCAGGAGTCGGCTGACCGGCATTTGCGAACTGCTTCTGCTTCAGGTACCGCATGGCAAGAAAGACTGATGTAATGGCGTTGGCTGCATGTTTTATACCCCTGACGACCTGACGCCATGGAAGAAGGGACAGCAACCAACGCAGGACCCAAGACTTCGTTAATCAGGCCGACAGAGGGCTACCTGCAAGCAGATAAACCAAATGTAATGACTACTACAGTGAAACACGAAGAACATCTCTGAAACCACTCTAGGCATAAATGAGGGGTTTGTTCTTAAAGAGGCCTTATCTTTGAGAAAAATTTGACAGGGTTTGCTCACCACGAGAGCTTTTAATTCAGATACTCTTCTGTCAGATGTTAAAGCAATCATGAGTAGTTATCCCAGACAAGAAGCTTAAATCAGCTTGATGGGAAGTTTTAAAGGTGAGACAGTCAACTTTTCTAGCAAAAAGTTAGGATCTCAAGGAGGAGCAAAATGTTTTTGATGAGGTCTCAGGTGGAAAACTCCTTTTGAAAACTTTTTTAACACAAATAAAAAAGGAAGAGGAGGATCCACGGTCAAACATACTGAAATGACCAAAGGTCAGGCAGCTTTGGGAGGTGCAATAAATCATGGCAGGATAAAAAATATATGTTTTTTCATCATTTGCCTGTAGTGGTCCTTTAATGCATATGTGCCTATGCGTAAGTGGCCACAGCCTCGAGTGCATTACCATCAAAATGCACAGTAGACTTCAGCCAGGAAAATTTCAGAAGTAAAGATTTTGACAAAAAACATAAATGACACACTGCTGGAAGCATCACGCAACTTAAAGAGAGGTGATCTTGTTGTTCCATGCTTTCAGTGCAAACACATCTTTAACTTGAACATCACAAGAGAAATATCTAGTAGGGTTAGAGATTACACATTATGTGGAGCATATGCTGATATTGCCATCAGTACCCACAGATGTACAGACAGAATCAGACACAGAGTGATATCTAAAAGTACTAGAAATGGCACCATCTCAAGTGGTAAAGAAGTTAACACAACAACTAAAAAGCTCAGACTTGATGATCCTTGAAGGAAAGCCATGGGTAAAAGATCTCCATGTGTCAAAGGTCTGTCAGAGAAGCTGGCAGAATAGTGTTTACTTAAGCCAAACATCTTGTAAAAGAATAGCTACAGAATGACCTCCAGTGATTCTATGTCTTCTCTTCCTCTGCATGTTAGGAAAAAAATCACACCAAAAAGTATGAACAACCTATTCAAGAATGATGAGCAGTTTTTGGACTACATCCCATGTTTCTGAGACGTGGCAATCATCCTAGGCACTAATGACATTGGTGCTACACTGACTACCCAAAAACTGGATAAGACTAGAATGAGACCATGCAATACACACGTGTTTTTATAACTCTTGTCTTAGATTCCATATTCAACCATCAGAAGTAAGCTTTACAAAGTGAACATTTTTATACAGTACAACTAAAACTAAAGTAAACCAAAAAATAGCATAATTAACTTATTTTAAAAATATGACTTATTTCATTAAGAACTAAAGACAGTCATGCACAGTACAGACTAGATGATATAATGAACAGCAAAAGCAGGAGTGTTGTCTAGTGACCCTGAAGAAGACCAATCAAAGTAGAAGAATGGCACTACGGTACATCAGCAGACCCAAGTCTATGTACATATACAGGTGCTTTAGTTTTTTAGACTCAAGTACTTATGAATGTCCTTCAGCCTACCCACAGTCAGGACACTTTATGAAGATGACCAATTTTTATAAAATTCCATAGCATTCTGCCATAAAGGCAGACTATCTATTAGTCAGTTTAGCTACACAGAAGTATAAGCTGTAACAGCATTTATAAAATAGTTTTAGTCGACACAGACAAACTGTTTCTTTTTCAAAATTACTAAACAGCTTCAGAAGTAGGTGTTATGTTTTGTCATTTTTATATTTATTTTACATATGTTCATTACCTGAGATGGCGTTCTAGCTGGTCCACTTTGTCATGCAGAATTCTAGTCATCTCGGTTTCATGTCTAGCAAAAGAGAGAGAGAAAAAAAGCATAAATACTCAAAGGTTTAACTCACAGATAGAATATTAGCTTATCAGTCAGTCTGTGAAAGGACCCTAAGTTCTATAACTGGGTTTATCCTTTTTACCATTAACAGCGAGACAAAATTTCTCAATGATCCCATGCTTATACTGTATATATTGGTTACTACTATCAAGCTGTGCCTCGGAAGCTCAACTTGCGCAATGATCAAAACATCACTGAAACATGGAAAGCCAAAATACAGAGTACTGGACAATACCTCTAATCTCAAACCACCATAATGTTTTGTACTTGGGAACAAGTGCTAACATGGGTCCAGAAGGAGGGCAAAGTTGGACATATCCTGCATGTCAGTGTTCTGTGTTTCGATATGTTCAGATGAGCTTCCAAGTCTTAGCTTTACAATAAGAAACCATACGTGTGTGTGTGTGTGTGGTGTATATATATATAATACACCCACACACACACACACACATATATATATATATATATATATATATATATATAAACACACACACACACACACACACATTACACATGTATGTGCCTAGCTCCAAGTTGACCAGTTCACCTTACCCACTAGAAAGTAAACGTCCTACAAATCAAGAAATAAAATTAAGATTTGTCATCTACTTTGCTAATGGACTGAGAAACAAACATATACTTTGTCATTTTAGAAGGAACTCCAAGAGACTGTACGGAGGAACCATCCACACACACTCTTAGAAATGGCATGATGTAATTTGTGACACAATGATAGAAAGCCCTCCCCCCAAAGACAGTACAGTTGTGTAAAATCTTACCATAACAGTAGATGTCCTTGCCTTCACTGCTGCAGTACTCATTACTTGTGGGACTCCCTGCTGTGGAAGCCCCAACGCTGGCCAGCATATCAAAGCTTACTGCTGCTTTAAGGTACATCGAATGTCACCCATATGCTCCTTGCATAGCATAGGACATAAAAGTGATGCCCAGACGTACCATCATCAGAACCGACTGCCCCAGTAGGAACAGCAGTCTATGGAAATCCGGTCGGTAACCAGTACATCCAGGAAGGAAAAGGATTAGGGGGAAGGAGGAGTGAATACTGCAGCAGTGAAAGCAAGAACTACTGTTATGGTAAGATTTTACACAACTGTACTATGTCCTTACATTCATTGCTGCAGTACTTATTACTTGTGGGAGAGTGCCAATGCTCAGGAAGAAACTTGGGAGGAGGAAGCAGCAGCAGAGCCCTCTAAGAAGCCATGAAGAATGTCATTAGCAAAACCAGCTCTAGCTGTGGAAATACCATCCATCCTGTAGTACTTGGTAAAAGTATGCACAGAAGTCCAGATAGCTGCTTCAAGAAAAGAATTACTATCTAAGCCCTTAAAATAAGCACCAGAGAAAGCCACAGCTCTAGTAGAATGAGCATTAACAGAAGAAGGAAGACTCTTACCATGAGAAGTATAACCAAAAAAAATAGCCTTTGAAATCCAAGAAGAAATACTTTACTTGGATACAGCTAAACCTAAGGACCTAGGATGAAAAGACTCAAACTGATCAGATTTTCTAATAGCTTTAGTCTTATCCAAATAAAATCTGATTTGTCTATGCATGTCCAAAGTATGCAGTACCCTCTCAGTGTCGTATTGAGGAGAGGGGGAAAAAGTAGGTAAATGAACAGACTGATTTAAGTGACAACTCATTAACTACCTTAGGCATAAAAGAAGGATTAGCATGCAAGGACACCCTGTCCTCATGAAATATAAAAAAAGGTGGACAAGCCATAAGGGTTTGCAATTCAGACACCTGTCTGACAGAAGTAAGAGCTAACAAAAGAACAGTCTTCCTTGAACAATGTTACAAGGAAGCTGAAGCAGTAGGCTCAAAAAGAGCCTGAGTCAAATTCTCCAAAACAAAATTAAGATCCCAGGGAGGAGGAACAGGCTTCCTGGGAGGACTAATATTAAGGAAGCCTTTAAGAAATTGTTTAGCCTCAAATCTAGAAAAAGAAGAAGTAGGTAGAGGCAGACAAGCAGAAATAGCTGATAAGTGGACCTTAACAGAACAAAGGGGCAAACCAGCATTGAGCAACTCACACAAATAAGAGAGAACCAAAGGTGCACCACAGTAAGTGGGTCCGGGATACAAGAGAGACACCAAATAGAAAACCTCTTCCATTTGGATAAGTAGGATTTCCTAATAGTACGTTTCCTAGTCTCCTGCACAACCTTCAGCATGTCCCCAGAAAAAAAGTTGTCTATGAGGAATCAAAATCCTATCACGCACAGTGTTAGTTGAAACGTGGACAGGTGGGGATGGATGAGAGATCCCATGTCTTGTGCAAGTAGATCCACCCTGTGAGGTAACTTGTGATGACTGTCCCTGGCTAGATGCAAAAATAGAGTAGAACCAGTGCTGTTGCGGCCAAAAGGGAGTCATCAACAAGATTTTGGGAACATCCTGTTGAATCTTGAACAGGACTTTCAGAATGACAGGAAGTGGAAATACATAAAGAAACATTCCCTTCCAAGAAAATGAGAGGGCATCCACCTTCCACACCAGAGGACCTTTGACTCTGGCAGAAAACAGAGGAAGTTGTCTGTTCAGAGGGGAGACAAATAGATCTACTTGAGGAGTACCCCACTGGTGGACAATGTCCAGAAGCAAATCTCTGTGAAGTATCCATTTGTGGGATTGAGTTAAGGACCTGCTTAGAGTGTCTGCCACAATATTCTGACCTGAAGGAATATAAACTGCCTGAAGAGTTATTTGATACTTGACAGCAAGACCCCAAACCAGGAGTGCCATACGGCAAAGAAGGTAAGATCTTGTTCTACCCAGTTTGTTTATAAACCACATCACTGTGGTATTGTCTGTGAATACCTTCAGAGGCCCCAGAGAGAAAAAGAGGATGAAAAGCCTGAAAAAATAGCATAAGACCTCTAATCTCTGACACTGATGCACTCCTTCTGCTGGAGAGGTGACCACACACCCCCCCCCCTGTACCTTTAGGGAGACAAATGTTGCTCCCCATCCCATGTCTGAAGCATCTGTGTACAGTTCTTGAGAGAGAAGAGGGAGATGACAAGGGTGCCCTGGATTCACAGAAATTTCCTCATGTGGAGTTTGGCCAGAGGGAACATCAGAATGGTGAATGCTGTGAAACCCAGAGCTCACAGAAACTCCCTGGCTGTAATGGATACCAGAGGAGGAAGACTTTGAAAGTAAGAAATGAGAGTTAAGGCCCTTGGAGGAGGCAGGGATGCCAGCATTGTCATCATCTGAATCCTGCAACCCAGAAAAACATGATCCTGAAAAAGAGTCAGAGAAGACTTTTTGAAGTTTATTGTGAACCCCAGGTTCTGAAGAAAGGAAATGGCAAAATACAGACTTTGCAAAAGGATGTCTGGAGAGAATGCCTGAATCAGCAGGTTGTCCAAGTAAGGAAACATGTGGATCCCTTGAAGCCTGCAAAAAGCAATCACATGAGCAAGGCATTTGGTGAATACCCTTGAGGCAGTAGAAAGGCCAAAGGGCAACATAGTGAACTGAAAATGCCAGGAAGCAACAGAGAAACTTTATGAAAAAAGAATGGATCTGAATATGGAGATAAGCATCCTTGAGATCCAGACACACCCTATAGGCCTGAGAGAGCAAGACAGGAAACAGAGCCTAAAGGTACAACATCCGAAAGGAGTGCACCTTCAGAAAAGTGTTTAGATGAAAGAGGTCTAGAACTGGTCTCCAAGTTTTTCTGGGCACTAGAAACATTCTTGAGTAAAACCTCTTCCCCCTTTGGGAAACAAGTACTTCTTGAATAGTACCCTGAGTCAAAAGATCTCAAAGAACCTCTGGGATAAAAGGTAGTTGTTCCCAAGGAGGCTGAGGAATGCTCATAAAAGGAGGACAAGATTTCCAAACCATGAAGTACCCCTGACGAATGATGAACAGAACCCAAGAATCCTGAGTAATCTTAAGCCAAACAGGAAAAGAAAGAGAAAGGTGAAAAGAAAGAGGAATGTAGCTGGGAAGATACAGACAGCCATACAACCACCTGGTTTATCAGGAAAGGAAGGCTTCTGAATCCCTGAAGTCTGAGTGGCCTTAGCAGGAGAAGCCCACTTGCCACTCTTTTTATGTTTAGTAGGAGGGCAAGATTACCTACTAACAAAGGCTGGCTTATTGGGGTAGTTTCTCTGAAATGTAGGCAAAGGAGAAACAAACACATGTTTAAGCTCCTGTAAGGCCTTCCCCTTATCCTGAAGGGACTTAAACCAGCAGCTGCTTCCCCAAACAAAAGTTAATAATCCAGAGGCGCATCCATCAACTTAGCCTTAATATCATCAGGTAAAGGTTTAAGCCCAAGCCAAGCATACCTCCTCATAACTGAACTAAAAGCAGCAGCCTTAGAAGAGGCATCTGCTGCATCATAACTACATTTGAAAGAATGACAAACCACTTGAGATGAAGTCCATAGCAAGGAAAGAGTGGAAATCTTACCCTCAGTCTGGCAGATCAGAAATAAGCTGACAGGCCTGACAAAGGAGAGCCAACACATACCTAGACATATGGGTCTGATAGTTAATAGCCATAAAAGCTAGAGTAACAGAAGTGTAAACCTTCTTGCCCAGCCTTTCCATGGTTCTGCTGTCCTTGACAGAAGGCAGTAACGTAGGTGAAGGAAGCAATTGAGATGGCTAGTCAGAAGCTACAGACACCACAGAGAGGTCAGCAGCAGGACATGTGCACAAGAAGTTACAATCCTCAGGCACCCTATAAAAAGTACCAGGCTTCTTGGGAGCAGGGGGAAGAGAATCAGGTGCTTTAGATGCACTGGAAAAAGCATCCAACAAAGCAGTCAAAACAGGAGGAATAGCAGCAGGTTTAGGAGATTCCATCTGCAACAACACCTAGCACCTCTTATGGATATCACGAGACCTGAGCACAATCCCACTTAAAATCCATCATCTTCGAGATTGTGTCCCCAAAGGAAATTTCTTCAAAATGGGTATCACAACTATTAGATTCCTCCTCTTCTGATCCACAATCCAAAGGAGAGGGAATTTGAGTAGAATAAGTCAAAGGATTCTTCATCAGAATACGACTCTTCCTCAGAAGAATCCTGTTCTCTAGTGGAAGGCCAAGGAGAAACATGAACAGAAACCCCCTGAGAAGGTTTTAATGACATTAATACATTAAACAAACCCCCGAGTAAAGGCCTGCCACTCACTTTGTAGATCCTAGAAGCAGAAGAAACTGTTTAGTTTCTTGTGTCTTCTTTAAGGGACCACCCACTCTACAAAACTTAGAAGGCTCTGACCCAGGACAGCATTCAACAACTGTAGAAGGAACTTCTTCCCTATCTAAAATCTGCGGAACCCCTCAAGACCCCTTGGAAATAACAAACCGTGGTTCCCCCTGAACATCTGAAACACTTGTAAAGCCTCATCAGACATGCTGCCAGCTGGATCCTCACTGGCCTCCAACCTGGTCATGGCAGATGAATCCAACAACAAAGCTGGGCGAGCCTCTGGGTTCTCACTGACCTCAGAAGAAACACCCAGCAGAGGCTGGAGAGTGGAAGATTCCGGTCTTACCTTTTTCACCTTCTTCTTCCCTAATGACTGACCATCTGGGTGGGAAGTTCCTTTTATCTTATCTTTAGCGAGAAGCTTAAGATGCTGGTCCTCAAGGTACAAGGAAAGGGAAAACAGCCTACTATGAAGGGGTTTCAAAATGAAAGCCTGACAAACAGGACAGGTCGTAGGGTCATGAGAAGCTCCTAGGCAAAAAAGACACTAAACCTGGCAATCTTTATGGGGAATATGTCTCCCACACTGGCACTTACCTTTCTTGGATAACATTAACCCCCCTCCAGAGTAATAAAAAGCTAAAACAAAACACCAATGGGGTACTTATCTGCAATGCCTCAGAACCAGCATCAAGATGTAGGCATTATCAGAGAATGAAAACTGTGTTCAACTGGCAGAAAAACGATATTAGGTAATCAGACCAACGATCTGGAGATGGGTTCAGACCGGCAGTAAAGAAGTTCTTAGGATGTTATGCCCAGATGTCACCTTTATGCCATACACTAAGTGAGGAGCATACAGGTGACATTCGGTGTACCTTAAAGCAGCAGTAGGCTTTGGTATGCTGGCCAATGTCTGGGTTTCCATGGAAGGGAATCCCAAAAGTAATGAATACTGCAGCAGTGAATGTAAGGGCATCAACTGATACAATAAGAAAAATGTAACTGTTTTATCCAACAACTGTTATATTGCTGATAGGTCCTGTGTTAGTGCAGACTCTCAATAGTAAACTCCATCAGGATGGAAGAAACCAGCCAGAGGACAGCCAACAACCAAGGCTCAAAATGATGAACTCTGAAGTAAAGATACATTACATAAATCCCAGGTCCTGAGGTCCCAATCAGACAATAATTCTTGGTGAAGGCATGGATAGAAGACCAGGGGCTGAAGGAGACATTTAAACAATGGAAGTAGCCACACCCCATGTTGAGTGTTTTTTGACCGCACCATTTCCCAAAAGGCAATTAGCTGCATGATGGCAAAAAAAGAAAAGAAATGTTAGTGGCAATCCACTTAGAAAGTGTTTGCCAGTTGTAAGCCCTTGCCTCATTCAGCGGAAGAAGACACTGGTCCTGGTCATCCTTCCTAAAGTCAAGTGGCCATTTCAGGCAAAGCCTTAAGTGAAAGCACATATACAGAGAGTTAAGGGCTTTTTCTTCTCTGATTTGTCCTCAGGCAAAGAAAACAGGAAAATAAATTGCTGGTTCAGGGACAATATGGAAAAACTTTGAGAAGGAAACATGGGTTAGACATAGAAAAAATGTGATCTTTGTTAAAGGCAATGCAGCTTTAAGATCTTGTGCACAGTAGTGATGGCTACCAGAAAAAAAGTGTTTTCCAGGAAACAAATTTCAGCAAATGCCAAGCCAGCAAATGTGAAGACAGATTCACAATTATGTCAATCTTGAGTTCAAGATCCATGGAAGAAAGAGTTCTCTATGGAAAGGCAGAGGTAGAGCACTTTTAAAGAATTACTAACTGGTATTGGGCTACAGTCCTACCCTCCATAAGGACATGACAGTCCAAGAACAGCTGATAGACTCATTATAATCACAGGATAACTGTGGCCCAAATTATAAAGGTGCCTGAGGCAGCTAATGATCAACAGTAACCTAACTAATTTCTTCAAAGAACCACACAAGATGGCCTGAAGGAAAATGAATGATTTACAGCTGAAGACAAACCCTGAAGCAGATAGTACAGTTGTGTATACTTACCAGAAATGTAGATGTTTGAGTGCATTCACTGTTGCAGTCCTGACTAGTGGGATGATTCCCAAAGCTGAGGAGAAGAGTGGATGGTAGATTAAAGAGAGGAGAGGATGCCCTACAGAATGGCAGTGGCAAATCCTACTCTGGACTTGGAAAAGGCATATAAATGGTAATGTTTGGCAAACGTATGACTCCAGGATGTCTTTGGTGGGCACCTCTTTTAGGAAGGCAGAAGAGGTACCAGTTGCTCTAGTTGAGTGTGTCTTGCCAGCATTAGGTGGCTTCTTACCATGATGGCTGCAACAAAAGAAGATACAGTGAGAAATCCATTTAGAGGTGGTTTGCTTGGAAATTGATTTGCCTTCAGAACTAGTGGCAAAGGCCACAAACAGCTGGCCTGATTTTCTCAGTGGCTTTGTTCTGTCCAGATAGTAACACAGGAGTGGCTCATGCACAACCAAGAAATGAAAATTTCTTTCTCCTTTATTTTATGGTTCGGGGAAGAAGGTAAGCAGATGTATGACTTGATGTAAGGAGGTGTCTGTCACCACCTTGGGCAAAAAAGAGGGGTTAGTCCCGAGAGACTTTGTCTAGGTGGAAGATGGGGAAAGCTTCCACTGCCATGACAGCCTGCAGTTCAGAAACTCTTATAACAAAAGTGATGGCTAACAAGACAGCAGTCTTCCATGTCAAGAATTTTAAGTCAGCAGAGGCAGCTGGTTCGAAAGGTGGAACAGACAGTTTCTCCAGAACAAAATTAAAGTCCCGGGGTGGGGCTGGAGGCCTTCTGGGTGGCCTGTTTCATAAGGGGGTGAGAGAAGATTGGAGGCTGAGCAGGAATGTGGGTCGAAATGTCCGAGGAATTAATTTTTATGGATGAGTAAGACAGGCCTTTGTCAAAGAGACTGGCCAAATAGAGCAAGATGACAGGGATCTTGGCTAAATGAGGATTTCAAGCATGTTGCCCAAACCAAAAGAATCTCTTCCATTGCCAGAGTAGGATTTCCTAGTGATAGGCCTTCTGGCCTCTTTTATAATATCTTGAACCTGTTTCTCTAAGACAGAATCTCTCCAAGATGTTAAGGTATCCTCCATGCAGATAATTTGAGGGTCCACAGGTTGGGGTGCACAATCTTTCCTTTGTCCGTCATAAGAATGGCCAATCTCTGTGGCAGCTGCCATGGTTTTGTGCTGGTTAAGCTGAATAGCAGGGGGTACCAGTGCTGCCTGGGCCAGTTTGGAACTATTAGTGTTACTCTTGGCCCCTCTTCCCTTATCTTTAGGAGTACCTGGGAATTAGGAGAATTGGAGGGAAGGCATGGAGGAACAGGCCTATCCAAGGGAAAGAGAAAGCATCTGTCTTCCAGGCTGACTTCATTTTGCTCCTGGAGCAAAATTTTTTCAAATGAGAATTTATCTCTGGTTGTGAAAAGGACTATTTGAGGAACTCCCTGTTTTTTGTGTGTACTGACAAACGTTTCCCAATGCATTTGCACTCATGGTGGTCTACTAGTTGGTTTTGCACACCTGCCAGGTATTGAGCCAATAGGTGTAATCCCATGGAGTGTGCTGTTCCCCAAACATCCACTGCTAAGCAGCAAAGAGGGTAGGAGTGAGGATCCTTCCTTCTTGTTTATGTACCACATGAATGTGGTATTGTCTGTTTTCACTACTAACATCCCTGGTTTCCGTTTCTCTCTGAAGGCTACTAGTCCTTTTTGGACTGCTATAAATGTATATGTTTCTTTCTGAGCCTGTGGTCCCACTTCCCTTGAGACTGGAAGTGGCTGAAGTGTACTTCGCAGGTTATCTCTGAGGCATCTGTGGTCAGTGTTTGCACCTGGGGTGAATCTAAAGGGTAGACCCAGGTTGAGGGTGCAAGTTCAGTCCCCACCATGCTAATTCCTCCATGAGGCAAGGAATCAGTTTGATCTTAGTTGAGAGTGGTTGCACATGCTGGCATCACACATTTTGAGGTACCACTGGTGCTTCCTCATGTGTATCCTGGCCTGGGGGATCACGAGGACACAAGAGGCTATGTAAACCAGGGCCCTGAGCTACTCATTGTCTGTAAGGAAATCTCTCACCATAGTTTTTCAGTACAGAGTCAGGAAAGACATCTTGTACGGAGGCAAGAAAACCTTTTGGAGGGCAGAATCCAGTAGGGCCCCTGGAACACAATCATGGTTGAGGCTCTGTATGGGATTTCTGATGATTTATTGTGAACCCCAGGGAGGTTAAGTGGTTCTGGGTGAACATCAAGTCTGAGTTGAGCTTTGTCAGGCTTATAGCCTGGATTAGGCAATTGTCTAGATAGGGGTACATTTGCACTCCCTTTGTTCTGCAGAAGGCAATTAGAGGTGCTAAGCACATTGTGAAAACCCTGGGAACAGCAGACAAGCCAAAGGGCAGAGCAAAACTGAAAGTACCTGGTACCTGCTCTGAAGCGTTAGAAGCTTCTGTGCGATTCCTCTATGGAAATATGTAGGTATGCTTCTTTTGGATCTAGGGTAACCATGTACACCTTGGGAGAGATCATGGCCAAAAGTTTTTGAAGGATCAACATTTGAATTCTGGAACCCGTAGGAATTGGTTGAGGGTAGACAAGTCCAGTATAGGCTGCCATGTGCCTTCCTTCCTGGGAACTAGGAAGATTCTGGAAAAGAAACCCCATGCTTTTAGGTGTTCTGGGACTGTTTCCACAGAGCCCTGGACACACAGCTATCTGGGACAGAGCTTCTGTCCTTTGGTTTGGGGGAATGTCTGGAAAGCCTGAGGGTTTCAAAGGTTGCGTGAATTTGAGTTTGCAGCCCCTTGATATAATGTTTAGTACCCACTGGTCTGAAGTAATGAGGAACCAACTCCCTTGGAATAATGCTAACCCTCCTCCAAGTCTGTGAGAGGGAGGGTAGGGTGGGAAAGGGAAGAGAGAGTGGGGACTATCATAGATGAGTCATGGTTGTTCCCTGCCAGGGCTCTGTGGTCTACAACTCCCTGGTCTAGAAGTTTCTAAATGTTATTGCCTGCATCTTTGCCATTTTTTGGGGTTATTGCAACTGTGCTCTCAGCCTCATGGTTAGCCAACCAATATTCCTTCATAGCCTGGTCCCTCTTTTCTATCTCCCACTTTTTCCTGCACTCCTCCTTTTTGTGATGACCTCCTGGACTTCTGCATTCCACCACTAACTTTCCTTACGTATCTTATTTTGATATCTGGCTTGGCCACATATCTGTTCTACTGTCCTCATACTCGCTGTTTTGAGGCACTGCCATACTTCTTCAACTCCATTTATTTTGTCTTCTTTCTGTAATGCTACAGCCTTCATATTTCCTTGAAGTCTTGTGCTCTCTTTCTCTCTCTCTCTCCAGACAACTTCCAGGTCTTAAGCCTACTCTCTGCTGACCTTACAGCCTTCTCTGCCCACTGCCTGTAACCTATTCAACCTCCTGTCAGGTGACAACTGATTCCTTACATATTGATAAAATGAGACATAATTGACCAAAGTTTCTCAGCCTTTAAATGATCAGTTTTACAAGATTCTTGACAGTGTTTCTGAGGGTTTTAATGAAACAGTGAGAATGCCGTTGATCCTATAATTGATGTCACCTCTTCTGGATGTTTCTCATCTCTCTGCAGATATACAGCTGTGGAGTTAGTAAACATAAGTGAAGAAGGATAACAGGGAAAGTCCTCAGCATGAAGGGAGTGCAGGAAGGGCTTGTCCCATTGAAAAAAAAATTGAAAATTGAATTTACGTGTTTGTGGTAAGCTGGCTAGTCAACTGACTAAATTTAACCAGATGATTGTGTAATTGAAAGTTCAGGTTGTGTAGAGTAATCTAGCAAAATGTTGTTGTCCCTGGATTCTCCTGTTTGAACAAATAAATCACAAATGTGTCCACTATAGGATGCATGTTCAGGAGCTTATTTCAATCCACTTAGGACTTATAGATGGTCTGTATTTCCCCTGGGAAGATATGAAGCAGAAGCTAGGTGTTTCAAAGGGTTTACAATCAAAATTTCGAATGTAGTTATGCAAACTTTGATTGCCAAAAATCAATCTGTCAAAGTCTCATAATGGCAATTTGAAATATGTTGAACCCGTAACAGCGAATACTAGTGTGCATCCGCTGTTGTGACATCGACATACTGATTGGAGATCGGACTATAGTGGGGATTGAGAACATTGCCCTTTCCTTAATGCAGTGCGATCTCGGAGTTGTAATATATAAGTAGCAGGTGGTTTGGGGGGTGCAGGGGGGCTTTCCCCCTGCAAAACGTGTGTTGAACGTCACCAGATGTTGAGGTAAACTTGAAAAATGTCAACAATTTTAATTTGCTTTGTTGGATTTTTATGTTTCGTTATTTTGATTGGTCAATGTTAATTTCGACAATGTTTCTCGAGTAAGTAATTACTCCTAAAAACGTTGTCGAAATTTTGATAGTAAACTGTTTCAAAGCCATATAGACAGCATCCAGGATGACAGGCCTTGTAAAGGTAATGACTTAAAGCACTTTTTACGTAAATACCAATTTAAGCATTTCTGGGGAGAAGGAACTGCTGTCTCAAGCCAATCCACAGGGATCTTCATGAGCTTCAAGGTTAAAAGAGGAATCATCTTCATGGGAGATGTAAAGAGGGAAGGTATTACTATTTGTCTCAGATATAAAAACCTAAGTGATAATGGAGAACACTGGACTTAGTGCAACTCGTATCTATTAAAACGAATGTGAGTTAAGCTCAGTGCAGAGTTCTCCACTACCACCTAGCATTCAACCTCTTGCCTCCTAAACAACCAAGGATACTTTTTAAAATATTAATAGTATTATCTTGAAAAGTTGACAAAATAAGATAATCTTAGTGTATAAATTATTGCAGTTATCCATTAAATATAGTCCACCACCTTTTCTCACAGAGAAATAATTAGGAGAGACAGTGCAACATTTTGAGACAAAGCAAAAACCGGTAAGAGGTATGCTAAGAGATGTGCATAAAAATAAAGATTGCAACCTCTACTATTATGGATTATCTCCATAACTGTAACTTCTAAATGCTGGGGGAGAAGTTATCCAAAATTTGCAAATAAGTTGCGTTGAAGTATAACTAACAAATCTACACAGTACATTGCAAGCCAACCTAGAGATAATGGAAAGCACTGGACTGAGAAAGTGTCTTTGTGATCATGATTTAAAATGTTATAACAGCAGTGTACATGAGTATAGCTATGCCTCTCTCAAAAATTCAACCATCACGCAAAAACACTATTTCAGTCCAGTGTTCTCCATTACCGCCAAAACCTACAGGTTATCCCACTTCAAAAAGGAAGAAAGGGAGGAGGGGGGACCTCACCCTAATCTCAGAACAGGGTATGCTCATGCAAACATGACAGGCACAAGAACAATTGTCAATGTTTTCTCACTAAAAAGATCTTGGATCTCTGCACTATTAGCTACTTCATTGCACCCTGTCACCCATATCTACAATGAGTACCTTCAACAACCACCATTTTCTGTGTAGCAAGACAGTTTCTTCCTCCTATGTCTGTGGGTGTCCAGGTTCAATTACTGGCATTTATTGTACCTATATAAGACTCACTCCACTCCTAGCAGTATAGACAGCATCAGTATGGATAATGGCTCATAATTAGGGTTGCCAACTTTTACAGTGCTAAAAATGGGCCAAAGCCATGTCCCCTGCACTACCTGCATCTCTGCCCAGGCTCATCTCATTTCCACCAACATTCATGTCCATTTTATGACGTAAATTTATATGTCTTTAGGATGGAACACCTCTTTCTATATTTTTTCTTTTTTTTTTTTTTTTTTTACCTAATCTTGGACTAACAATCACATTACTCTCCTTTCTTCTTTTACGTTTTTTTTTTCTTGACATTATCTCAGACTCCACCTCATCACTTTAGCAATGTTTTTTGTGGAAAAAAATAAAACAGACAGAGGTTGCTTTTTTGCTAACTCTGGCATTTTCTTCATGCTGCTAAACAGAATAACAGAGTTTGTACAGTGCTTTCCAGACTATCGGAGTACCATTCTGATTTCCAGACAGTTCAGAAAAATAGGTGGCAATATGTTAGCCCTTCAAACTCTGACAACGCTTCAGTCATTGAACAGTGAAACTTTTCCACAATAAATATCAGGATCAAGATCTAAACTGTGGGAGTTGCAGAAAAAAATGACATGCTCAGAGTCTTTGGCAAGCTCTCCAAATGAGGTGTATGATGTCAAGAGATGTTCTGGCTTTGGATACATGAATACGCCAAGCATGGGAACACTTAAGAAAAAATGCCAGTCTGAAGTTAATGGATGAACACAACTGCAGAACCACCAAGAATGATTGCCATCATTAAATATAAGGTTTGTTTTCTTCAATTTCTTTTTTCCCCAAACATCTTTATTGAATTATCACTTGTGACATTGTTTTTTGACTAAATAACTGATTTGGGAGAAATTACTGCACAGTACAGCTGTTTAGACTGTAGTACAAGAAGATCTTTAAGGAATGGTCATTACAGTTGGTAAATCATAGCATATGGATACCTTCCAAAGCAATGTTGTCATATGATTGGGAGGTGGAAAAATGCAGGATACCCTGAGCACAGATATGACAAAACCAGTGCTAATCTTAGAATGTGCATCCATTTTGTGGCATTTTGTGAAAGTGCAGTTTGTAGTCAATGTGGCAAGTTGTACAATGGCAGAAACATTTCTAATATATGCTGCACATAATGAATTATGCTCATTTTTGTGTCTTGTATAGGCTTAACAAGTGTCATAGCAAAAGGCAATACCGTGAGCTAACCACTCAGAATCTATGTTTACTGTGTCACAGTCTTTCAATTCCCTTTCCTGAAAATGAAAGCTGCTTGAAATTTTTTTTCTGAACTCACTAGTCCTCCTTGTAGGCTGTATATAGTTCACATGGCAAAACAACTTAAAATGGTGCTGAGCTGGCTGGAATCTGCAGAATTTTCTCTGACAAGGTCTCACTGGAATTTGAAGCTAGACTTCGTCCATGAAAAATCTTTAGTGCAGCCATCTTAAAGAACTGAGCAGTTATCAGCCTGCTCCAATTCAAACAAAATCTAGAACTGCTCTTGAGGTACTGTCCTTTTTTTAGAACTAGGAATAGCCTGGTGTGAAAAAATTGCCCTCTCTGTCTTAAGTTTACCTCTATATTGCCTTCCACTAGCAGAAAAGGTGTATGTGGAAAGTACAGTTTTGTACCTACCATAAATGTAGATGTTCGAAGATCCACATTGCTGCAGTCCTTACATATGGGTAGTCCGCTGTCCTCGGTCGGCCCGAATACCAAAGTATTAGGCTGACGTCGGTCAAGGCTCTTAAAACTGACATCAGGACGTCAGGGTACAAAAGCGCATGACCGACGTCATATCCTCAGTCTTTTCTTGCCCCAGATGTCAGAAGGCCCTAAAAAGAAAGGGCAAAACGAAAAAACAGCAAAAAACAACCAACCACCCCTGCACTAACCATATTTACAATATTTACAATATTTACAACCCAAACCACACAACCACCTCTAACTACAGAGGGGAAGGAGGGAGGGTAAATTGGACTGCAGCAATGTGGATCTTCGAACATCTACATTTATGGTAGGTACAAAACTGTACTATGTTCTTCATCTCACATTGCTGCAGTCCTTACATATGGGTAGAATCCCAAAGCAGAGGTAAGGGAGGATGGCAAAACTATACAGCATTAGGAGCTGCCAAAATGCCCTGTAAAATTGCAGTGGCAAATCCAGCCCTAGATTTAGAGTAAAGTGGAAGGTGGTAATGCTTAGAGAAAGTATGCACTGAACTCCAAGTAGCTGCCTCCAAAATATCCTTAGTAGCCACCCCCCTTAAAAAAGCTGTAGAAGTGGCAGCAGCCCTAGTGGAATGAGGCCTAATCCCGGATGGAATCTCCTTACCATGATGGGAATAATAGAAAGCAATACAAAAACCAATCCACTTAGAAATAGTTTGTTTTGAAACAGGTTTGCCCTGAGAACACAAAGCAAATGAAACAAACAACTGCTGAGACTGCCTGAACCCTTTAGTTCTGCTCAAATAATATCGCAACTGTCTGTGTATATCCAAAGTGCGCAAAATCTTCTCCCCTTTATTTTGGGGGTTTGCATAAAAAGTAGGCAAATGAATAGTTTGGTTTAAAGCCACACTAGAAACCACTTTAGGCATAAAGGAAGGGTTAGTACGCAAAGACACCCTATCCTTGTGGAAAATTAAGAAAGGCTCAACCGCCATAAGGGCCTGTAATTCAGAAACCCTTCTCGCAGATGTAATGGCCAACAAAAAAGCAGTCTTCCATGATAAATATTTCAACTCGGCAGTCGCTGCAGGCTCAAAAGGTTGTAGAGTGAGTTTCTCCAACACAAAATTGAGATCCCAAGCAGGAGTAGGAGCTCTACGTGGGGGTCTTATATTCTTTGCCCCTCTAAGGAATTGCTTAAACAAAGGATGAGAAAATAATGGTGGGTCACAGTCATAGTGAGCAGAAATTGCTGCAGCATGAACCTTTATAGAGGAGAAGGACAAACCTTTGTCCAATAACTCAGTAAGGTATTGAAGAGCAACACTTAAGTTAGGTTTAGAAACATCAAAGTCCTTTGCCGTTCTCCAAATTAAAAATCTCCTCCACTTATCTGCGTAAACTTTCCTTGTACTAGGTCTTCTGGCCTCCAAAATAACATTCAAAACTTGTTGTGGAAGCTGAGACCCTCCAGGGTTTAAAACAGAATATGCCAGGCTGTTAGATGTAGAGAGTGAAGTTTGACATTGAGTAAATGACTGTTCTCCTGAGACAGCAGGTGTGGAATCGAAGGCAAAGGCCATGGAGGCTCTGCACCAGACTTCTCAGTAATGGGTACCAGTGCTGTCGAGGCCAATCCGGAGCTATTAAAATCATGGTTGGCTTGTCCTGTCTGACCTTCAGGAGTACCTTTGGGAGGAGAGGCAGTGGTGGAAAGGCATACACGTGAAGATTGCTCCAATTGAATGAGAGAGCATCCACTTTCCAAGCTGTGGGATGAAACCTTTTCGTGCAAAACTTTGGCAGCTGGTAATTTAGTGGATAAGCGAACAGATCTATGTCTGGAGTTCCCCATAACACTGTCAATTTTTGAAATACATGAGGATCCAATTTCCACTCGTGGGGATCCATAATTTGTCTGCTCAACACATCTGCTAAGGAGTTCTGTGCTCCTGGCAGAAACCTTGCCTGAAGATTTAGCTGCAACCTGAGAGCAGTCTCCCACAAAATCATTGCTTGTCTGCATAGAGGATATGAATGTGTCGCCCCTTGCTTGTTGATGTACCACATGACAGTTGTGTTGTCTGTTTGAATCAACACCTGCCCTGGAAGAAGTAAATCCTTGAAAGCTATCAGTGCAAATTGGACTGCTAACATCTCCTTCAAGTTGATATGTAAATGTTGAAGTCTGGCAGGCCACGTGTCTTGTACCCATTTTCCATTTAGATGAGCTCCCCAAGCTTTGTCTGAGGCATCTGTCGTTAGAATCTGACTCGCCTCTGGTCGGGTCACAGAGAGTCCCTTGTTTAGGTGACATTCCTGAGCCCACCACAAAAATTCCTTTTGAATGCAAGGTATTATCTGAATGACAGTGTCCAAATCTTGGCAGTGTTGTCCATACATTTTGAGATACCATTGTAGCTTCCTCATATGCAGTTTGGCATTGGGAAGTACCAGAATACAAGATGCCATGAACCCCAAGGCTTGAAGGACTGTCCTTGCAGTCAGCCTGGACTGACGAGATAATTGATGGAAATAAAGAGAAAGATTCTTTTGTTTGTCCGGGGTCAAAAAGGCCATCTGGGATGCTGTATTCAGTCTCACACCCAGAAAGCACATGTCCTGAGAGGGTACTAGACTGGACTTTATTTCGTTCACAGAATACCCTAGGCATCTTAACACTGCCATCACATACTGTAAATGATGAAGAAGTTCGTCCTTTCCTTGAGCCAGAATCAGGCAATCGTCCAAATAAGGATAGATTTGTATTCCTCTTAGCCTGAAGAAAGCTACTACTGGAGCCAGAACCTTCGTGAACACTCTGGGCGCAGTAGATAAGCCAAAGGGCAATGCAGAGAACTGATAATGAAAAGTCCCAGCCCGAAAACGCAGATACTTCCTGCAACTGGGCCTGATAGGAACATGAAGGTAAGCCTCCTTGAGATCCAGAGTCACCATCCAGTGATCTTTGCCCAGCAGAGGTAAAAGCTGCTGTAACGTCAACATTTTGAATTTGGGAATGTCCAGATATGTGTTGAGGATATATAAGTCCAAAATGGGTCTCCACGTGTCCCCTTTCTTTGGTACTAGAAACAGGCGAGAATAAAATCCTAGGCCCACTTCTGGCAGAGGGACCGGTTGTATAGCTCCTATTTGAAGTAGAAGAGAAATTTGGTTGTGAGCCTCTAGTCTTTGCTGAGGAGGAACGTCTGGCATGCCTTTGAAAGGAGGCAAGGTATGGAAATAAAACTTGTAACCTCTGTGTATGATATCCAGTACCCATTTGTCTTGGGTAATTAAAATCCAATTTTCCTTGAAAAGTGCCAACCTTCCTTCCAAAGGTGCTGCCAGGCAAGAGGGATCTGGCAGCCGAAAAAGTAGGTCATTGGGCCTGTTTACGAAAGGACTGGCCCCTACCCTCACTCGAAGATTGTGCAGGTGAACTCCCAGTTCTAGGTCTGAAGGAACTCTGTGCTCTGCCCCTACCACGTCTAGATCTACCCCTAGACTGAGAATCATAAGAAGGATACGTCCACCCCTTAGCAGGCCAATTCCTACTAAACTTTGGAGGCTGAACTTGCAAAAAATCCTTAACAGTCTGCATAGACTTAGCCTTGTCCTCCATTTTCTTCAAGACTGATTCCACAGGTGGACCAAACAACACTTCAGACTGCAAAGGAGCATCCAAAATCCTTGTTTTAACATGGTCAGAAAAATTCTGATCCTTCAGCCAGGCGTGCCTGCGAAGAACTGAACCAGTGGCAGCCACCCTAGACGAGGCCTGCACAGCATCAAAACCACATTGTAAAGAATGCTTACCAACCTGCTCAGAGACATGCACCAAATCTTGTAATTCTTTACACTCAATGCCTTCTGCCAGAGCATCCACCTTAGATTTCAATTGAGAAAGAAGAAAGTTTTGATATTTCAACATATGAAACTGGCAATTCAAAGCCCTCATTGCTAAGGTAGAAGAAGTATAGACCTTCTTTCCCCATCTATCCAAAGCTCTGGCCTCTTTATCTAGAGGAACCGGATTTTTTACAACAGAGGCCTTGACACCCTTGGGTCCCTGACTAATAGTTTCTGGGTCCGCCCTAGGACTCTTATAAAGGTATTTATGAGCCTCAGGCACCCTGTAATACCTATCTGGTTTAACAGGCGCAGGAGGCAGAGAATCAGGATTAAGTGAAGCCTCTGAAAACACATCCTGCACAACATCCAGAACAGGTGGTATAGCTAAGGGCCGATGTTGAGGTAAAAGCAAAAATTCCCTAAGCCTTTTCCGGGAATCAGAGAAGTCTTGACCTTCCCACTTAAAATGCTCCGTCATAGAGTGAAGAGTCTCTGAAAAAGAAAAATCCTCTGGAGGAGAAGCAGAAGGAGTGGAATCTTCTGCATCAGAATCAGAATAAGGAGAGTACTCCTGCAAGTCTTCAGCCGAAGACTCTGAAACATCTGAAGCCTGTTCAAAACTTCCCAACTCTGGCTCCACCCTAGGCCTCTTATCAGGAGGGGGCAAAGAACCTCTAATCAGAGTAATCAAATCTTCTGCCATTTTAAGCATGTGCTTCTTAGGCACAGACCCTGCTGAACTAGGAGTGACACCAACAGATGCTAAACCTGGCCTGCCCTGGGAGAAGCCTTGGAAACAGAAGGAGAGGGCCTAACCACCCTGGGAAGGGAGGGAGTACAGCAACCTAAAAAGCCCCTGCAGCCTGTCCCGCCTCAAGAGAGGCCACATCCTGCAAAATTAAAGTCTCCCCCTGAGACCCTAAAGAAGTCTCCGTCGGACCCACCGGTTCCACTGAAGCCTCTAAAGAGCCGGCGTCCGGAACGGACGACTCATCTTGCCTGGGTTTAACTGTTTTGTCTTTGCGCTTCTTAGGTGGAAGCGGCCGGAGAATCCGGCGGCATATTATAATTGCACCGCTTCAAGACCAGCCTAGCACAATCTAACCTTCGCTTAATAGTGCGCTTATTGAACCTAGCACAAAAGCGACACCCGACTACGTCATGCTCAGGCCCCAAACAAGGAATGCACAAAGAATGATAATCCCTATGCGGTATCTGCTTCCCACAAGAAATACAATTATTCACTTTTTCTGACATCCGGTACTACACTGAGGCAAGAAAAAACCAAAATAATCCCCAACGGGGTACTTAGCCAACTTGGATTCGGTCTGAAACTCCGAACTCGAAAAATTTCAGAACGCCGAACGGCACTTGCAACGCTGCTTCTGCATCGGACCATGCGGCAAAAAAGACTGCGGATATGACGTCGGTCATGCGCTTTTGTACCCTGACGTCCTGATGTCAGTTTTAAGCACCTTGACCGACGTCAGCCTAATACTTTGGTATTCGGGCCGACCGAGGACAGCGGACTACCCATATGTAAGGACTGCAGCAATGTGAGATGAAGAACATCAAGATGAATACAAGGTTTCTGAAAAAGTTGCATTGCATAACTCTGAGCAAGTGTTTACAAAACCCATTTGTATGTAATTACCTCTTGCTAAGAAGAAAGGGGGCTCTGCAGCTTTCCTCATGGGATACTAGGAAAGGTATAAAAGGGAAGAAACTGTCATCTTGAAGATCTTCAGTTTTACCTTCCTTTTCCGGCTGAATATTAGTAGACATAACTTTGCCTTCCTTCATATTACTTTTCCTAATGAAACTGTTCAAGAGTTCCCTTTATTTAAAAAGGCTTCTTACTTGTAGTGGTACACTTCCAGTTCTTCCAGTAGTCAGGAGTAGGAGGTAAATGCATTTCTGTAAGTGAAAATATCACTTTACATTTCCTTTCAACAACATCATCATCCTACAACTGCACTTGCCTCAATGGAGCATTAAGTTATTTGAAACTAACATCTGTTCTGTAAGGCTGTTTAGAGCCACACTAACTTTAACACTAACCCGAATAGTTTTGTTCTTAATGTAGCATCTATAGCACGGTCTGCAAATTTCAGGCTGTGCTCTTATTTGCCCACCTCAAATTTGGGAGACGACTCATCTCATTCAATCTCTCTTCTCAAGTGAAAAGGGGTTCCCTAAAAGCCAGCTGAAAAATTCCTCCATAAAACTTAAGGCACCCAAAAAACAAAAATCCTCTGGCAGAGACCCAAAATTCTGAATATCCCGTATTAGAGTCTTGAGGTACTGGAAAACTAATAAACATATAGAAATCATCTTCTCCACTAGAAGAAGGTGGGGAAGAAATGATTTTTATTTTATTCTCCCCTCTTGAACCTTATCAGTTTCCTGCAAAAGTCTACATTTCTGTATTATATCCACAGACAAACATTAGAAGAAGAATGCATTGCTGTTTTAATGCAGTTTATTCAACTGTACTGAAATAAACTCCTCAAAAGATTTTGTAATAAAAAAAAAGCAATAAGACAGAAGATGAAATAGATGCAGCTACAATAGACTTAGAAAAAATAACTACTGGTGAAATACTAGGCTCATCCACTGAAGAAAGATGTGGACCTGACATAAACCCAGGAAATACCAATGCAAGCACTGAATAAAATGATGCTAAGGTCTTACCTTTCAGCAAGACCAAGGTAAGTGAGTACAATTTCAGTAGCTTTATTAATAAATGCATATCACTGTCTTGCAGAAACATCTGACAGTTAGTAGTCTCTTCAAAAACAATGATGGAAATAAAGTTTAGTAATTTTTGTTTTGTACGTCTTCGGTTCTTTTTTTTCTTTGAAGAATGTTTTTTGCTGACTTTAAGAACATTATCCTTCACCTGTTTCTTATCTCTCTGTTATGCACGTTTTTAAGAGAGGAGTTGAAAATTGCTAAAATGCAGTTACTTCTCATATACAAACTGACAGCAGCCTACCATAATGACAGTTAAATGCTTTATTAATGTCTGAATGAAGATCTCTGAAGAAAAACAACAAATAGTTAAGTGAGAGCCACTACAGAGACAAAACAAATCCGAGGCTGATGTGGGATGTGATGCACTAAGAGTGGTGAGAAGAAACAAAGAAGGCTTGTATACATGTGATTTAGCACCCACCACCTTTCCATGTAATGCTAACTACCACTAGACCAGCACAGGCCTTCCAAGGAAAATGAACAAAGATGATGAAAACTATGAGAAGGATAGAAGGGCAGATAAGGTGAGTAAATCCAAAGGTTATGACACTCCTAAAGTGACTCTTCCTGAAGAATTATTTGCAATCCTCACTGCAAACTGCCTTCTTACAGTGCCCCAATGCCATCCTTTACAAACTAAATTATGAACTGCCCTTTTTTCTTGTTCTTTGGATATGCACTCTTTGTAATGTTAAGTTGCTTCCACTTTCTTTAAATTTCTGCAGATGTATACGCTGCAAAATGTGCTTTTCATCCTCTGAAATTCCTACTTTCTGTTATCAGGATCATGAAGGAAAATGCGAACCAGAGAAAAAAATCAGCACCATACTGCAAGCAACAAAAAAATTCACTCTTACTGCACAACCGAGGAAGTACTAAGAGAGAATGTTGGTAAAGCAATGGTTTTGCTGGATAAAAACTGAAAAGGCAGATGCCAGTCACTGACTGAGCTGCACACATTACCTAGCAAAGTGGACTTTTCTCCATCAGGGAGCACCAAAGGTAACTGGTGAAGATCAATACAGATAACACCAAGATGTGAGCATGACTTGCAAAATAAATGAAACTGCAAATAATCTATTTGGAAAGTTCTGAAATGAATTGCAAGAAGCTTTGTTTTGGAAAAAAATGAATGTTCCCAACAGTCCAAAGTATCACAAGGCTACACAAAAGACTAAAATACAAAAATAATCAACTTAATCTAATCCACACTTAGCATATGTTTACTTCATTTCTTAAGCTTTGAAATAAATTTTGAGAAACAGAACTGTGTGTTAAACAACTGTACAAAAAAGAGCACCTGTCTAAAAATAGCCTGAAAGCATAAAAAAAGTTTGCAGGCTTACCCATAACCTCTTTGAGGGAGGCACTCCAGTATATCATAGCATAAAGGCAACTGATTATCTCGTTCTGAGCTGTAAATGCAGTCCAGTGCTATACTCATTAACTGGTCTTGGTCAGAAATAAGCTTCTGCTGGCACTGCAAATAAAAATATGTAAACTTAGTTACAGACTAATATGGACAGAGACACATAGAATGAAGCACATAGCAGCATAGACTATACCATACAATGATTATAACACAATGCAATGTAACATACAAACCACACTGTAAGACCATATAAATGGATAACAATGTGATAAATACACACCAGTCTTTTTGATGTTTATTTCTGAGGCTATTTTCAATAAGTTTTAGCAAACTGTCTGTGTTATCACACCACTCTTCTAAGTGAAAAGGGGCAGTACATCACAATATGCCACTGCATGTGGAGCAACAGTATAGTTCATAAATTCAAAGATATGATGTATCAGCCTCCCAATTACTGTGGGAGGAAGGTGACCCCAGTTGGTACATAAAAGAAACCCTAGTGGAAAATGGGAGGTATTACGAGCAGTGTCAGTATATTTACAGGACGGTGAGTGTTAAAGCAACAAGTAGGAATACAACAGTAAATTCTGTCAACAGAGATTATGCTCCTAGCCTTACAGACAAGCCTAAAACTATAAATAAAGAACAAAAACTGATACCTCCTTTATACTGGAACTCAAATACTTTTATTGAGTAGCAGATGCTTCTATAAACCAATAGCAGCAAACCAATTTCATAAGTAAAAAGCACTGGATAGCAGCAAAACAGTCTCTTTCAATACCAAATATAATTGGAAATGAATAGCAGCAAAACAATATTTCTTGTAAGAAACAACGAACAGCAACAGAATAATCTCTTAGCGCCTCGGCTTAGGCAGCCTTTACAGAGTAATTTCTACTTGAAAAAAACACATCTTTTTATATAAAACACAAGCATCAATTAATCAATTAGCTACACCCTGGTTAAAAATGCAATTAATTAAATAAAAACTTGACATTATTTTAAAGTAACAGCTTTAAATAAAACTTCTCCAATGACACTCTTTATTCAACCCTGTTGGATGTAATGTGTTGTATTTTAATATAAAAATTGATTCTTTTCTCCTGAGTACACATTTTATTCTTTCTTCACTCAGAAAACTAGAATTCATTTGTTCCAAAATGGAAACTTGTAAATTACTAAAATCTCCGCCATGTTTCTTATTAAAGTGCTCTGCTACAGGACTTATTATCTTGTTTCTGATATCCCTTGCATGCTCTTTTATTCTTTGCCCCAAACTTCTCTTGGCTTCTCCAATATAGAAACTATTGCACTAACATTTAATAGCATACACTATACCAACACTTCTACAAGTATAGTTTCCTTTTGTTTGAAATGTTTTACCATTTATTGTATCGAATGTACCTGGTATATGTTGACATATTGCACATTTTCCACAAGGTAGAGTACCTAATTCTAATATTGCCCCTGTTATTATTTCTATTGGTCTTTCGTAAATACTATGCACCAGAAAATCCTTTAAACTCTGACCTCTTTGGTAAGAAAATTTAAGCTTTATTTCTGAAAGTGAAGGAACTTCCCTTTTGGTAATATTCCAAAAATCTTCTAACAGTTTTTGTAGCTTCTTTGAAAATAATGTGCATTTGGATACAAAAAAATATAATTTGTTCCAAATCCCATTCTTTTTCTTTTACTATGAGGTTATTACTTTAACTTTTATTTATGGGATTTATCTTATTATTTTCAGATATTCTCATATAACTATCCATCACAATTTTTTCTTCATATCCCCTATCTACAAACATGTCAATTACTTTTTCAGCCTCTCTTTCAGCACCCTGCATGTCACTACCCAGTCTCTTTATCCTACGGATCTCTCCATAAGGAATAGCTGTTAAAGTGTGTATTAGATGGCAGCTAGAAGCATGAAGCATATGACTAGGCTGCTCAAACTTTCTATAACCCAGCTACAGCCAGTTATCTAGATTCAAAAGAAATCCCTGAACAAAGGCTTGTGATTTAGCTACTTTTCTGGCTGTAGCTGGATAACTTCTAAGTATAGTGTAAAACAAGTTCCGAGCCAAACATTAATGAGGGTGATTAGAGACAGAAAAGAAGCAGTCCTTTTACAGAAGGTAAAGAAAATAGCAGTGACCCACACAAATCCCATCATACGTCAATGGCATGGGAATTCACAGTTACTTCCTTATGTCTGGTATGAGTCATACAAAGCATTATGGAAAGGGTTGAAGGAGAACAAGATCACATTGATACATCAACCCCCATTGGTATCCATGTTGTGGAAACAGGCTAAAACTACAAATAAAGCACTAAGAGTGACTTTGAGGTGTTAAAATGTGCCAGGAAACAAAGACAGAGTGGAAATCAAAAACGATTTTTTAGTTCTAGGGTGGAGTTTTCCTTTAAGCAAAGCAGCTGCAGCCCTTGCCATAATCGTTTCAGTTTTGGGTAGTCATGGTCATCAGTACCTTGAAGTCTACATATGCCTTCAGTGAATCTTCAGTTCAATAAGAGTATGCCAAAATTCTGAGCCTCTTAGTTTGGAGTCACTTCTTTTGAGCAGAGTACCTTTCAAAGGCTAAAAGGCAGGCCTCTACGTGGTGTTCCTTGCTCAGTTTCTTCAAAATGGTGTATGGAATTCCTAGCAAGGTGGGAGACTAGCTCATAAGTGTGGAAACCAGTTGTTGCACACCAAACAGGTGTTCAACAGTGTCTATGTTTCTATCCAACAGGATACAAATGTCTTGATTAGTGGTTGTACTCTTTTTCTGAAGGGCTCTGCTAGGTTTCACTAAGACCTCAAGTAGTATCTCCATTTTATGTAGGATTCAACAGACACAGTTCAGTACAAACATAGCTTGACTTTACCAGCAGAAAAGAGCAACAAAATAACCCCTTTTCATTGCACATTTTTGTCCAGAAAGCATCCTTGCATTCACAAAAGGGTTTTAGCCCTTCCTGCAATTAGGATCCTTTGACCAGAGTAAATCTTTTTGGGCATAAGGGTTTAACAGCTCTCACCACTGTTACTTTAGCACACAAAACGATTCTCTTGCAGTTTATCATATCAAATGAGGTGGGAAAATAAGTCCGGTACAATGCCATTATAAAGCTCACAACTGACATCTTGTAGTGGACACTATTTTTTTCGATCTTCTATAACTGCAGTTGTAGTATACTGAAGTCTTCAACAAAACAGTCCTTTGTATTTCTTAAACACATTTATTTACAGATGAAATGAACAGTGTGTGTGTTTGCAAAGAAAAAGAGTAGAATCACAAACAAAAATAAATATTTTCCAAAAATGTTCCGTAATCAAACATGAACATCATTTGCAAAGCTTACAGTCATTTATGTTATCCATTCCCAGAGGCAAAGTATAACACTATTACTTATTCTTTTTGGATTCGGGGATATCATTCTTCATAGACACTACCTATCTTGCCTTCACACTTCTTGGAGACACTTCCTGGCTTCTCTTCTTCACTAAAAATCAGTCAATCTAACGTTTAGAAGAGTAACGGCACAGGAATACCTTGTCCTGAAAATAACTCCGATTGCCTTCCTAACTTAACAATCTATGTCTGTCTTTCTTGGCCCGAAATACTCACTGTTCCCTAAGCTCAAAAGCCATTACTAAAGCACAATATTTATGCAACTGCTTCCACTTTCCCCAGGATTTATTCAATACCCTTAAACATACTAGTGGGGGAACATTTAGTATTTGTGAGGGAAGGGTTTGGTATAATTATTAAAGTTTTACCTCAAAAGTACAAAGTGCAGGGTTTGATTTTGACCTCTGATTAATTGCTAAACTTGTAATCATATGCAGACTGATGGCCTAGGATGAACCTATGAATTTTCCTTTAGAGAAGTGAAGTTGGGACAAAGGGTTACGTTTGTGAGCTTTAGTTCTCATGTTACAAGATTTGATTTCTTCAAATCTCATCTGCCTAGTGAGTGACCCTGATCAAGTCAATTGACCAAACAATGTTTCTGGCAACTGGGAATTTGAGCTAAACTTTTATTAGGAGACAGGGTTGGCATAATGCTTAACCTCTTGACCTCAAAGATACAAGGTACAGGGTTTGATTCTAACCGCTAGTTATTGGCTAGGCTTATAATACTGCATACTCATAACCTAGAATTTACCTATAAACTAATTCTACTAACATTCAAGATGCCTGTGTGCATATAGAGTTGCGAATGTTATGCTATTTACTACAACAACCAGTTTGTGCTAGTACCTTGCACAGCCTAAACTAAACTAAACTTAACAAGTGCTGTAAACAGATCTGCATTTTACAAACTTTTACAGCTTTTTTTTTAAGACATCTTCACTAATATAACACTTAAGACATGGGTGCACATACATTATAAGAAAAGAAAACTGACTTATTAAATTTTTTTTCATTTACACACACTACAAATTAGTGTTGGTGGTATGAATATAGCCATGTGTGGCTGCAAGCAAAAGTAAAATCAACCTCACCACTACTACAATTACAAAATGCATAACCATGTTTCATGAAAAGAATGTAACAAGAAACCTCAGCATTTATTATCATGTACTGTGCTACTCTAGCAAACCATGTACTGTGCTACTCTAGCAAACCAAACTGCATGCAAAACAGTCTGAACACTAGAATGTTCTTGATATGTTATCTATGGCTGCACAGTTACACAGCCCTAGCTGTTTACCCCTCAATATTTCTCATGGTCTGAAATAACTACTGAGGTTGTCCTCTAATGAATGACCATGTTCTATAAAGCAGCTGAGCCTAAGTGCAACCACATGTCAATGGCACAATGTAACAACATAACATCTGCTTTGGGGCACGTGTACAGTAAACATACAGCCCAGTAATGAAATCATGGCAGCTTAAGTCTCTGTGCAAACCACTCGTGTTTGTATATACACTATTAAGAAACTAAGCTGGTACACTGTTGCACCTGCATTAATTAGCCTGTGTATCTAACATGCCAAGTGGTTGGGACACAGTTGACTAAAATATATTTCACCTGCAATGTCAACTGACTATATAGTCTACTTTTCTGCTAAAAAGCGGTAATATTACAAATTACAAACTCTACTCTTTTCTAGGGACACTGGTGTTCATTGCCTTGCTGTAAACTAAGCCTTCTGTTAATTTTACAAACAATGCAACTAATATACCCCATAATGAAAGGGCTACCCTCTTTGCTAAACTCTAATAAACTGCAACTCACAATAGCCATGTTATGAAACTTACCTTCTTGATTAATTTTAGTTCAGTGTCCACACCTCCATAATGAAAGGATGCTGCTCCTTCTTAAATACTCACTTCAACTTTGACAAACATAATTAAGCAAAGACCAGTATCTGTGCAATACCTCAAACTACTGGCTGCTGAAACAGGAGCATACACAGAGAAACTGCATTTTATTTTGGGACAGCAAAGATGAAAGCCTTGCTTAAGAAAATGACGCAAATGATTATTTAAAATACTACGACTGCAACTAGTTATGTAGTAACTCTGTTAGCAGCTTAAAATGTGAATAATCCACTTCACTATGCACTGCATATTTAACAAGTTAATACATCAAAGCACTAGCACAACAGGTGCTCCAGTTCCAGTAAAAATAAATCTTCACCTGACTTGCAGATGGTTTTAGTCTAATCAGCTGTTATAATGATAAAGGCAGGCAAGAGTTAAAAGCATAAACTCGCGGCCAGCAAACATTTTACATGTGTATGGTCTTACTTTGTTGTTGTTGTTGTGTCTTTCGGCTTTTCCCAGTTAGGGGTCGCCACAGCGGAACTCTGGTCCACTAATGACTGGCAGTAGATTTTTAAGTGCCGAGTTGCCAGCCCTGACGCACAACCTTCAACGAAGGTTCGCCCATTCACGCATGTCTCCATGCAGAAGACGCTCTAACTGAGAATCGAACCGGACAGCATCTATACTGTGAGGCGACAACGCTACCGCAGCACCACCACCGCAGTTGTGTATGGTCCTACTTTATTAAATAAAAATACAAAATTAAAGTTAATAAAATTAAAGCCAAGTAGAGCTTTGCTGCCCCGACACTCCAGTGAAAAGGGCGTTTTCAGTAGGACCTTCCCAGGCAACAAACAGATAAATAAATCAACAAAGCATCAGCAGAGTCATCCAAAGAGGGGCATCAGCTCCAAGGAAGAGAATGATAAAGCCCTGTTCATTATCCAGAAGACTACAGATAAGTCAGTAGCCCAAGTGCTAGGGCACCAGGTGAAACATGATGGGATTAAGCAGCCAATGCCAACTCTATCCTGAGAGAATACAAGCAGTCATGTCCTTTGCAGTTCTAGCACCTACTGCAGAAACAATGCAGAGCATGCAACATAAGAGCTGAGGATGTGCACATGGCGGCATTCTTCACATGTGAGCACTACTGTGCATGCACTCAGTGAAAAGCACAGCCTGCCTCACACCTGAAGATGTGCATATCAGTCAACAGGGGGTGGGGGTTAGGTCTAGATAAAGGAAAATCCTTCTTGGTTGTTGAAATGACACAACAGCAAATAAAAAAAAAAACTCCAATACCACCAAGTAAATCCTGGTCAACCACGTCAAGAGAATCTCCCAACCACCAAAAGAAAGGACAAAGAACCAGCTTTATTAAATATAAAAATAAAATACCCAAATACACAATATAACTACTTTCATGCTTAGCAGTTTTTTAAGTACTTAAAAATGCCATGACCAAGCAATTTAAAAGCACTTAACACACAACTCACAAAAACAAATTAATGTTTAAAAGGCAGATTTCAATACTGGCCTCAGACTTCAGTGTTCATTTAAATCAAGCACTGCAGCTGCATTCAAACTAAAAATTCACTGATAAAGATATTATCCACAGGCCTTGGTCTTTCTTTTTTAAACTTATGTTTATATAATGGCTGATTAACAAACAGCTCTCAACGCAAGAATGGATGGGTATATGGTCAGCAGGTATAAAAAAATACCCCCATCCATAAAAAAAAAAAAAATACAAATTATAGCCAGCACATGGTACTCCAGCACAAAAGCTGTAGACAAAACTCATAGATATCTTCCTTGAGCCCGGACACAGATAGGTCCTCAAGTTTATCCACAGCCTTCCTCACTGGGTAGGACTGGGAATGGGATGATTTGATGAACATATGGTGGTTCTAAACCTCAGTGATGAAAAGGTGTACAAGTTCTTGTCACATCTTTGCAGAGCACCTAATTCATAGGAAATAAGGTGACAAAATGTGGCAGCAATGAGCCTATGACAGACCAAAGAATCAAAATTCAGTCATTACTAGGATGCTTAGTGAGTTCTTCTACCTAATTAGGTGATGGCCTGTAAATGGCATTGGATTTTTGAGGAATGAAGAGGGGAAGTTACAGTACCTCCATGCTGCCTCGGTTGCATTCCAAACAACTAAAGATTGGATTACTCATGATTCTCAATCATGTTTTGCAGACATTTACCAGGAGTTTTTTTTTTTTTTTTTTATTGTGAGGGAAAACAGCCTGACATCATTACAAACTGCTCCTTGTAAGTTAGAATACACCTCCAAACAGATGTCATCCAGAGGTGCTGCTGAGTGAGCTGAGGACTCATTATGCATGCCTATCTTTGAGATAGTAGCCTCCATATCTCCTAAACTTCACAGAATCTCCTGATTTTCACATGTTCCATAGAGAAAGAGACAGAGAATGAGAGGACCACAACCCCATAATACCCAACAAGTATATGCTTGCATTGGTATAAACATGTGATATAAACTGATGCAAGGTGTGAAGAGATTGGAAAATGGCACTGAATAATATGCGAACCAAAGGCAGTGAAGGGAGAGGAGAGGCATGCACTAGGCCTGGCACAGACCAAATTCCTTGATGGGGTTGCCCCAACCTGTGACTAAAAATTCCATCAGATAGCAAAACCACCTGTATGATGTCTAAGGCTTGAGCCATGAGCCAAGGTGCAGGACAACCTACTGGACTTTACCCAACTAGGGCTTGCTATCCACAACAGCCTGGTGGGGCACGCCAAGTAGGAAAGTTGCAGGTCCTGAGTCCCACCAATCTATAGCCTAATGACTCCACTAGCAACTCTGTGGGTTCAGGCTGGTCACCCAAGGGTTGTGTTTGATTCACTAGGGGTTATGGAAGCACAAAAAAAAAACACTGGCTGCATCCTCCCAGGATGAGAACCAAAGGCATGCCACTCCCAATCCCATCTTTGCTGACTTGACAGTGGACTACTTCAGGCGTCAGCCCTTGTTAGTCCACAGCGGAACAGCCAAGATATAGTACAGCTGAACAAGGGCTTTACCTCACGGAGGTTCAGGTGTAAACCTGCTCTTTGAATGTTTGCTCCAGTCGCAAAGCTTCAACATATGCCTAGGACTGTAAGGAGGACTTACACTTGTCTATAGGGAAGAAGCTTTTTTACTACTACGGCCAAATTTCTTCACACAAAGTAGGTCAAGATATATTCCCTCTTTTGATAACACGTAGATAGCTACCACAGGTATTATAGGTTCACTTTATCAACTATAATTTTCTTCCCCAAGACTGTAAAGGTAAAGCCAGTGTGGGTAAGAGAGTAAAGATAATTCCCCTTCCACTGTGAAAGGGACTGCAAAGTTAATGCCACTGTGAGTGAGACTGTAAAGTTAACTTCACTGTGAGTAAGAATGTAAAGTTAATTTCACTGTGAGTAAGACTGTAAAGGTCATGCCACTGTGAGTAAGACTGTAAAGGTCATGTCAATGTGAGTAAGACTGTAAAGATCATGCAACTGTGAGTAAGACTGTAAAGGTCATGCAACTGTGAGTTTTACCTGGCAATATGACCAGGAGGCACTTCCTATGTTGATCAAATGTGCAAAATTAGGACTTTACAGACTGTAGTGAAGACTGTTATGACCAGAGTAAGTAGAAAAAAGGCAGTCTCCATGGTCACTAAGGCTTATGGAACTTGCAAAAGTGTCACTAGTGTACATCTGTACAGGCAAACAGATAACACTGAAAGCATGATGTTGAAGGGGAAAAAAACTGACAAATTTTGATCAATGGTGAAAAATTACCTAGCCAAAAGCTCATCAAGAAAGGTACCTGCTAAGCCCCCTTCCAAAGTGTTTTTACTGGCAAAAAACAGCAGCTGATACAAGACCCCTCAACTGCATGTTTATAGTGTTTAAGTTGCAATAAAATGAACAAGTACAGTGCCCATGGCGTTAGCTGTATAATGTAACCATATACTGTAAGGAAAAGTACAATTATAAACTGCCTGACAAATCTCGACATTTATGACTCAGTTTTGATCTGCCTCTTAAGCATCATCAAAACATTTAAGTACCTTCAACATTAAAAAATAAAATAAAATAATGGTGTTCAAGACCTCAGATCAACGAGGGCAAGATCCTGCTTTTCTTTGTATTTGGGGTTAACTTTCCAAATTAATTTAACAACAGCTCCTAATTTCCCAACCCACTAGTATGTCTTGAAAACTACAGTTGGGTACGTAAAAATACTGTAACAGTAGATTTTCAAAAATATCAGTGCTGTAGTACTCTAAGATATATATATATATATATATATATATATATATATATATATATATATATATATATATATATATATATTTTTTTTTTTTTTTATTCCAAAGCTTTGGGACTCCCCACTCCCCCCCCCCCCCCCCCCCCAGCCTCTACTGTGTATGTGAAAGCAGTGGCTAGGGCACCAAAAATTCAGCACTTTCTTGCCTCAGAAGAAAGTGATGCCAGACAGAATTATAAAAAATAAATGTCGTACACCCAAGGGGGAGCAGCTACTGCAGCCTTAATCTATTTAAACATCTACTGTCATGGCAGGTTTACTTCAGAATTGTACTATCTTCATCATCCAATCACTGCTACAGTAGCCTAAGCTATACAGGATGAATACCAGAACTCAGAAAGTATGGAAGGAGAAATAAGATGGATCAGAGTCAAGGAGCCCCCTGGGAATAGTCCTAGTAAAGCTCACTCTACACCTAGTGAATAAGTGTAATCTGCAGTACTTTGAAAAGGTATGCAGAGATGACCAAGTTGCTACTTCTAGTATACTTCCTGAGTGCAACCCTTTCCAAAATGCTCTAGACAAAGCCAGAGCACTGGTAGTCTCAGCACCTTTGCCTGGAAGGGTTTTGCTAAGGTGAGAATAACAAAAAGCAAGAGCATGAGATAACTATTTGTAAATACCCTTTTTCAACACCAACTACCCCTCTTTTCTTACCTTCATAGGAGACAAAACTTTTATTAAAAGTCCTGAAGGTCTATGTTCTGTCAATGTAGTATCTTAAGTTACCTGTGGACATCCAGAGTATGAAGAACTCTTTCTCCCTGATTTTTTTGATCTGGAAAGATCTCAGAAGCATGAATAACCTGGCTTAGTGTAAATTCTGAAACAACATTAAGTATAAAGGATGAATTTGTTGGGGTGACTCACAGTAAGAGCTTCTTGCAGAAGTCAGAGCAATGAGTAACATTGTTTTCCAAGATAAGAACTTCAAATCAGCCTCATGAGCAGGTTCAAAAGGAACCATTGTAAGTTTTTGTAATACAAAATTAAGATACCAAGGAGGAGTCACCTGTCTTCTAGGTGGGTAATGTTAACACCCCTTTCAAAAACTGTCTCACAACAGGCAGGGAAGAGAGGGAGAATCTAAGGATAGAAAAGAAGAGACGACTGAAGGATAAATCTTGACAGAAGAGTAAGACAGGCCAGAGGATAATAACTTACACAGATATTGAATCACAAGATTCTGAGCCTTAAAATAATCCTGATGCTTGAATTGGTACCAACAAGAAAATCTTTTCTACTTATTCATATATAATCCTTTAGTAGTAAACTTTCTTTCCTTCCTTTAATATCTGCTGTACATCCTCAGAAAAAAAGGTGCCTAAAAGGTATTATAATTCTATTATCCATTACGCAGAGTGGGCTGTAGTAATCTACCCCCTGTTCTGTTTAAGTCCATTCTGCAAGGTAGCTACTGTTGCTCTTGGGTCTATATAATGACACCGAAAAATAATTTCTTTGAACAGCTTTTCAATCAAAAATGCCATTAATAGAAATTGCTCTTGTGGGGGCTGCCCCACTAAATATATATACCAACTCCAAGATTGCACTACAGTGAGGAAAGGGCACATTTTCCGATATTCACTGTACCGTGATCTCACAAAAGCAATTTCTATTAATGGCATTTTCGATTGACAAGCCATTCGAAGAAATGACTTTTCGATGCAGTGATATAGACCCGTAGCTCTTGGCTATTGTCAAAAGAAAGGAAAACTACTGTTGCCTGTACCAAAAGAGGTTCACCACAAATATCTCTGGACAGCCATTCTGAATATTTAGCAGAACCTTGGTTATCAGAGGAAAAACGGGAAAAGTAAAAAGAACATTCCCATCCATGGGAATGAAAAGGTATCTGTCTTTTATACCTACTGGCAAGGGGTTCTCCAGCAGAATTTCTCTAGCTATCTGTTCTGATTGGATGTAAACAGATCTAGTTGAAAGGTTCCCTGGAAATCCCCCGGGTGCAACTTCCATTCATGAGGGTCTGCCTGGGTTCTGCTCAGCTTGTCTGACACAATGTTTTTCTCTGATGGAATATATGTATCTTGAAGGACAAAGTGAAATTAATTGCTATAGCCCATGCTACCACAGCTAATCTACAAAGGGGGTAGGATCTGATTCCCCCTTGTTTATGTACCACATAACTGTGGTGTTGTCTGTAATTGCTAAAAGAGGGCCTGGAGTCAAAAGATGGGGTTCAGTGATTTGTGAGCATTTATTACAGCCATAATTTCCTTGAATTTATATGTTTTAACTGGTCTTGTTTGTTCCAAAGACATTGAACTTCACTCCCTTGGACTGATCTCCCCAAGCAAAATTTTTAAGTATCTAGTGTTAAAAACTGAGATGCGGTTGGCAGGGACAAGGGAAGACCTGAGATGAGAAACAACTGATACATTCACCAATTTAACTCTCTTCTCACAAACACAACACATTGAAATTGACAAACCAACAAAACTTTTTTATGTGAAGTCTTGCCAAGGGAATCATGAGAACAGCAGAGATCATACATCCTAGATTTCTGAGACGGTCTCTAACAGACGCTGGAATCTGGTTTGAAAATATCAAAACTAATGCTCCACTTTTTTAATACATATTTTTTGGCCTCCCTTAGGACTTCATTTAACCAGTCTGGCCTGTGTGTCCCACTTCCATGCCAGGTCTACCAGCACATGTCCTCTCCTACACCCCTCCCTGGACTTGCTCTAGCACTGCTGGGGCCGGTCATGGATTCTAAGGGTGTCCTAGGGGCTCATCCATCTCGGCTTTCATCTCAGGGGTGGTTCTTTATGTCCCCTACCCATTCCCTACCCCATGTTCAATTATGTTTGAAGGTAACTCCCATCTTTAAACAATACCTCCTCTAATGGAGCATCATTGAAGAATGCCCATGCCTCCCTGCAGCTTTGTCAGTTCCCCAACCCAGAATTTGAACCTGGTTCATCTGGACAGTAGTTAGGGCTTTATCCCTCAACTTAACTGGAGTGGCTGTCTCCGCTTTGTCTTGATGAAGAAATGCCAGCATACAGTGGATATAAAAAGTGTAGACACCCCTGTTAAAATGCTAGGTTTTTGTGATATAAAAAAATCACACCACAATAAATCATTTCAAAACTTTTCTCACCTTTAGTGTGTGACCTATAACCTGTACAATTCAATTGAACAAACAAACAAATCTGTTAAGGGAAAAAAAATAAAAAATAAAAAACATACAATATGCTGGTTGCATAAATGTGCACACCTTTAAACTAATACTTTGTTGAAGCACCATTTGATTTAATTACTTGATAGTATCAGCTATTTATTGACAAGCAGTCAAAAGGCAGAATTGCCCTTAATAATTCTGTTTAGACAAAATAAAATAATTTTTCTTCAAAATATATCTGTGGAAGGCAATCCCAAATAGGGAACTTATCCGCCCAGCTTTGTTAAAGTACTATCTATCACCCGAAGCCTCCGTCGAGAATAAGATCTTCTCAAGCAGAATCTGTGCCTATTACCAAACTTGTACCACAAGGTTCCATTCTTGTCCTTTTCTTATTTGCCATATTCATTAACAAACTTCCTTGTGACCTCCCCCATCTCCCACTTATCCTCTATGCTGATGACATGATCATTTACTCTCAGGTTACTCTCACACCAACATACAATGGCATGCCGTGGTCTCTCTCCATAAAGGTGGTGCCTCAACGGATCCCAGAAACTATCGCCCCATAAGCCTGACTAGCTTGGTCTGCAAAGCTATGGAAAGGATCATCATGGACCTCATAAATAAAGATATTGGGGACCTACAGATACTGGATCCTACCCAGTTCGGCTTTGTTAAGGGCAGATCCTGCCTCTTAAACCTGGTTGATTTCTTTGAAACAGTCACCAAGGCCACTGACGAGGGGAAGGTGGTCCACACAGCCTACCTGGACCTCGCAAAAGCCTTCGATACAATACCCCACTCGGGCATTATAGATAAGCTCACCAGCTTAAATATAAACCCCTATGTCACTAGATGGATTGCAAACTGGCTCAAGGACAGAACCCACATGGCTAGAATTGCTGGAGCCATGTCAGACTCCAAACCAGTTACAAGTGGTGTCCCACAAGGCTCAGTCCTGGGACCTCTCTTGTTTGGTATATATTTCTCGGAGGTACAGGCCAACACGGAAGGACTGTGGCTGACCAAGTTCACAGATTGCTGCAAACTGGGCGCCATAACCGACTCTCCAGCCGACACAAGCATCCTCCAAAAGGGCCTCATAGAAACAGACAACTGGTGCTGGAGCCATGGCCTCAAGCTAAATGCCAAAAAGTGTATAGTCATCCCCTTTGGCAAAAACAAAGTGCCCACAAATTACCACATAGGTGGTAATCCATTAAGTACAGAAGAAGTAATTAGGGACCTGGGGACCCAAGTTGATAGCAATCTCTCATTTGACAACCACGTGGCCAAAGTGGTTAGAAAAACATTTTATATAGCCCACCTAATCATGAAGGGATTCACATCTAGATCAGGGGAGGTCATCGTGCCTCTTTACTCATCCCTCATCAGGCCCATAATTGAGTACAATGACCCTTTTGGGATGTACCTTACCAGGCACCTGCAGCAACTGGAAAGACCCCAAAAGTACCTCACCAAGAGGATCAAAGGGCTCAAACAGATGCCATATGCTGCCCGGTTAAAGAAACTCCAGCTCTACTCAGTGGCATACCGCCTGTTCAGAGGCGATCTGTGCCTGACGTATAAAGCCATGTCCAACCCGGAATTAATGGACATGCTGCACCTCAGAAAATCCAAATCCCATCGAGCTACGCGCTCAAGAGACTTGAACCTCAGCACTGAAATAAACAGGACATGCTGGAGGGACAGATTCATAACCCAGAGGCTCCCCTCACTCTGGAATAAAATCCCAGTCCAGGTTAGGCAGAGTCCCTCATTGACTCTCTTCAAGAGGAATCTTGATGAGTGGATGGGAGATTGTAGGTTTACCCCGGGTATCACTTCTGTGTCACTGTTAGACAGAGGCACAGTATACTAACCTCGAAAAAGGGCATAGCAAAATATATTTAAAATGGGTGGCGAAAGCCAAACACATTCTGGCTAGGCTTATAAATGCCCTAGGGCAGATAGCCTAGTATGAACCTATGAACCTATGCCCAGTCAGACTTACCTGAGCTCCACCAACATCACATAAACCATAAACTACGTCTCAACCCCACCAAGACCAAAACAATGCTTTTTGGAACCCCACAAAAAATTCTGCACCTAACTCTTTAACTATCTTTGAAATACACAACCATTCCATAGAGGCAACCTTCACCTCTAAATACCTAGGACTATGGCTTGATCAGTCACTCCACTCCACTTCCAATTGGACAAAGCGAGAGCCAAAATAAACTCCCTCCTTTTCTGGGCAAAAAATACCTGCACTCAACCAACCAGAGCAGCCATTGGCAAAGGCGTTCTCTTTTCCCAAGTTGAAAATGGGTTCTCAGCTTTTGCTTCTCCCGCCAAGATAAATACTGCCAAGCTCTAGACTATCTCTAACAGCATTTGCTGTTTTATTACAAATTTAACTTTCTGTGAGCATCACTGTATCACCTTAGAAAAAGCCAAAAAAAGCCCATAATACAAAAATCTAACCTACTTTCCAGATCCTAACTCTACAAACTATTCCAACTGCACACATTTACTCTCATTGCAGCTAAACTTCACAAAAAAATCCTCATACAACTGAGACATTATCACAAGCTACTCCAACTCTCATTACCCCTCCCCCTTTCAGGCACCTACCCATTGACAAACCTCTCACCACTGGCATTAAGGCAATCAACACTTTTTCCAAATTCAGAATGCAAGTCAAAAAGAACTTCTTCATCCAAGTCAAATGCTCCTGCTTCAATACAAGATACATCACCTAACGTAACTCCTTTCTAAATCTCTTCTCCTCTTCTCAAGATTCACTGAAGACTGACTACTTTAGAAACTAATGTATATATTGCTCATTATACTCTGCTTGATTGTAACTTACTCTTTTCTTGTTTACTGGAATGCATATACACTGCATTTTCTATGTGCTTAGTCTGAACTATTCTGTTATTGTTTACATTTCTGTAATTTTTCTTCACAAAATGTTTTGTACTTCTCCGGGGCTGAGTCTAAAATTCGTCAATACTGATCAGAGCAATACCCCTGAGAACAAAAAATAAATAAATAAATAAATAAATAAAGCAATCAATAAGCAAGCCCCCCATAGAAGCACATACTCTGGCAGCAAGGAGATTCTGAACTTTTGGTGACCTAAACACTGCTATTATTCTGCAGCTCTCATGCACGGCAGGGGCTAGGGCATGTGGAAGGAGTCTTAATGCTTTTTAAGCTGGCTGCATTTCTCTGGTGCATGACAGGATGTACCACACAGTGTAGGGTACTGCAGCAGTTATCAAATGATGAATATCTATCTGTACATATTCTTGCGTATTATGCCTTCACAAAAGTCGTCTCACAACTAGCAGCAGCATACTCCAGTTTTAAACTTCTTAGCTCTGCTACCCATTCTATACCCATCAAAGGAGTTCTCTTCCTGCAAACAAAATGCAAACTTCTTCTTCTTCTTTCGGCTTTTCCCGGTTAGGGGTCGCCACAGCGGATCACCTTGTCCGCACAGTAATTGGCAGTGGAGTTTTACGGTGTCGAGTTGCCAGCCCGGCGCCCAACCTTCCACAGAAGGCACACTCACACCTAGGGCCATTTTAGAGTGTCCAATCCACCTGCAGCATGTCTTTGGGATGTGGGAGGAAACCGGAGCACCCGGAGGAAACCCACGCGACCACAGGGAGGACATGCAGACTCCGCACAGAAGGCACCCCAGCTGAGGATCGAACCGGAGAACCTCTTGCTGTGAGGCGGCAATGCTAACCACTGCACCACCGTGGCCGCCCTGCAAACAAACAAAATGCAAACTACCTATCAATATTTCTGTTCCTTTTCCACAATATGCTTCAAAATACAAATACTACTAAGCAAAATCTGTTGCTTTTAAGTATACAAGTCTAAGAAATGCTAATTAGAAACCTTTAAGACACACTACCTTCTCATTTCACTGTTAACTCTTGCCCTACATTAGCAATGACTCTTAAAATACCTAGTTCTACAATAACTCTACATTCTTACTTTGTCATCTCCTCCTGCACTCCTCAGATCTGCTCTTCCATCCATATCACTGAAATCTGTAAAACAAGCCAAGGACTTATCTTTACTGTGACCAAATAACTGTGGCAAGCTCTTTTCAGGCTTACACACAACCACAGATCTTGGAATACTCGCAAGTATTAATATTTTATTTTTTTTTCAAATAAATGTCTATTTCTTTGCTCATATTTTCAGTTTTGCAACCATATATGTCTGACTATACCCACAGTGCAACCTTGATTACTGTACTTTGTTACACTGTGCCTGTAATATTTTTACATTTGCCAAGGTCATGGCTGAAAATGGTCTATACTGGATTAGTCCACTTATGCAGTTAACAAATTAATACATGAATACAAATATAAAACTGGCTAATCCTCAGACCATTGCAACTTACTGAATCCTTACTACGTTATCATGATAAACATGGATGCAGGTTCAACAGACATAGCAAGAGAAAACACATCCAGTTGTCAACAATCTAAAACATTAACACAAATGCAGTACAAAATCCTACTGTTATGCGGCAAGAACGGTGGAAATATTTCCTTAATATTCTTCTTAGATTGGCTACTGGGCAAGTCAGGAAAGCATAACTGTAAAAATATCCACCTACAAAAGCAAGTGTACTTCCTTCATTATTCATTGAAGGCTTCAGCGTGTTTATGAAAAACAGCCAGGCAGTATAATGTGCACAAATGAAACACATATATGCATAATTTTGATGAGCATCAGATGATAAATGTTACATTTACCTAGCCATTAAGGAAATATCAAGCCCCATAAAGCAGATTAAACATCCATCCAGTGGTGCTCAGGAGAAGAAAACAGAGGTTAATGAATGCTGGTATACATTATTAAAGAAGGAAAGTTATAGAACAGTGATATCCATGAGGACACAGTGGTTGCCAACACAAAATACAAATAAAAACATAAAATCAAGACAACTGAATATTTTATTGGTGACATGCTAATGTTAACATGATCTGAAAACACATCTTCAACTTACATTTGGTTTTGAGTTCTGGAATATTTTAAGTGGAAAACTCAGGTCATCCTTTGCCATGGTTATCAAATGCTCTTTTAGAAGCAGGTTTGCTAACCCTGGTGTTCGGCTTTCACAGCGATGAAGGAATGGGATCATCCACTGATAAGCGTTTTTCACATACCTTTCCTCAGATGACTAAGCAACATAAAAAACAATTTATTTTGGGACACTTTTGAATTATTACATTTTCAATTCTATACACTTATGCCTTGCTTTACTACATATTAGTAAGTAACAAGTTACAGATAACATTTTGTATGCTTCCTTACAAATAACACCAACCAACACACAAAAGACATTTCACAAAACACTACAGATATTATGGTAATACTGTAGAAAAAAAATACTTTTTACATTTGTTGAAGTTCTTGCATAATTAGCCACACATACTACAGCAAAATAAATTATGATAAAATCATTAAAAAGTATGACACTCAAAATAAGCAAGCTACACCACCCCACCCGAAAGGCCATTACAGGGAAATAATGGCTTGGCCAAGAATGATATGAGGCCCAATAATGGAGGAAGGTAGTTCCTTAACCCAATGAAAACAATTATTTTTACACAGTTTGTTAAATGATTTTAAACTGTAAAAAGTAATCTTGCACATATGCATTGCTTTACTAAGACGTACACTGCTGTCAGTCATTTAAATCTCACAGTCTAACAAAAAGCGGTACTCAAACTGTTTTTCTAAAGCTTTTTGTCCCAATGCCAAGGGACCATCAAGCCTCTACCTACTGAATTTCAGCCCATCCATTCCCTCATATGGGGAGTTTCCCACCACATCTACAAGACAGAAGATTTCCGGAAGGGTGTCATAACAAGCAGCCATGATTATATTTTATGTCCTCACAGCATCCTAGCCGTAAGGACATCTGCATTGAAACTAACCCCAGCCGTGTTCAAGGGAATGAGCTATCCACATCAGCATAAAAGCTCACAGTTTCTACCTGCTGAAGTGCAGTCTCCTGTACTCTTGATATGAAGGCTACCACTAGGCAGTGGCTTGGTGATCTAAAAGCCTGCTCACTCACAGTGCACATCTGCACTGCAAACCCTTCTCCAAAAGACTGTGGCAGTGTATGTCTCACTCTACCCTGTTCCCCTCACTGGGACTGGTACACATATCCTCCCTCTACCAGCTCTGTCAAACTCCTGAGCTGCTAACTGGGCTCAAGCTGCGTGGACCATGTTGAGGGATTTATTCCTCCATGCCACAGGAGCTGGTTCAACTCAACTTTTAATGCAGTAAGATGCATAGTAATGCCTGCTTCATTAACTGTATCTACTGATTTTAAAATCATAAATCACTCCTCCTCCACAAGTGGCAATGAAAAAAAAGACACACACACATAAATATATAGTTACACACATAAATATATAGTTACACACACATATAGAGATATGGATATAGATATATAAACACACATGTATATATAACAATACACACACACACACACACACACACACACACACACACACACACACACACACACACACACACACACACACACACACACACACACACACACACACACACAACACACGGATAAATATTAAGATAGATAGTCTATCCAAAGTTTCTTTGTTCATCAATTTCTTGGGAATTGCTTGCTCTTGCTAGACAGAAAACAGGGACTGCTTGATATTACAATGAGAAAAAGAGAAATGCATTAAAACAGTGCAATTTATGCATCCATGGAGTTTATATACAAGTTTGGGGGATGGGCTTGCCACACTACCAAAGAAAAAAAATTCAGTCTGTGCTACTGCACTGAACAGCACAACTGTGTTCTGATCAGCTATGATCATGGAAGTGATTTCTAAGTGATCACATTCTAATACTTCACAGTGGAACCTATATGTGGAGCATAACTATTTCATAATCAAGTGAGTGAGTGGGAGTTATACAGGAAATACCACATTTGTATGGAACAACTCCATTAAATGTGTATTGTGATGCACACTAGTTTTGAAATATTTTAATAATAAATGTACAGTGGTTACAGTGCAGATATCTTATGGGGTTTGCAGTTATGGTGTAATGTTAGAACAGAATGTCTTAATAATGTGAGGACTGCATCCTGTGAAAAACATAGGTTGCAAATGCAAAAAAAAGGCTTAGCCTATAAATGTGGCTGCCATTTTAAGTCTTCATTGCAGCTAAGAATACACATGTTTATGGAGTGGGTCAAGATGTTAATAAAATTTATTTGTAGAAAATGGTGCAGTACATAAGTAATTACTAGGTTAACAACCCCATGGGATCATTTTAAGCCTGGCTGTGCTTTCCAAAGGTGAGAATCAAACACTGCACCTTGTTCAATAAAATTAAACATCTTAACCATTATGCCAACCCCCAAGCCCTTGATGGAGTAATACTTTTAAATAACAGTGTGTGGTTCTTTTAATTGGGTTATGAGTTTGAAAACTATTACTTTTAGGTTGATATGTCCTGACTGTATATTTATGCTGTTCAGTACTGTTTCAATGGCAGAAGTTTTTATTAAAATTCAATGAGCCTGATTTACAAAGAGGGGTTCTTGTAAAATCGTTTATGCTTCTCCATACTTTGGAATTACTTGTTACAAGAGTTTGAGTTCTTCCTGAAATATGAGGCTTTTGTGGAGTTTGGTGTGAGCTGTGTCTCCCTGCGAAGTGTAAGAAAGATACTGTAGTTCCACTGTTTCCACAGCGTAAGAGAAATATCTCCTCCTTGGTTAAGTTAATTTTGGTACTCTAGTTTGCCTAGTTGCAAAAGGAAATAACTTGGTTTAACATACTGATAAATGCACAAATGCTTAGCTGTTTATTAAGTCACTTACTGATAACTTTCGCTTAAACTTGTATACCATTTTCTTTTAACAATTTATCCCCCAAAAATGAAGTATAATTTTGCTTATCAAAACCTCTTAAAATCAGAAACACAACTGCTTTTTCATTACTATAAATATTAAGAGTGACTACTAATAAAGTATTAAACACAATCAACCAACAAAAAATATAACACCCTTCTTGCATTTGTCTGAACAGTTAAGGTAGAGTTTTTTTTGTTTGTTTTTACAGGCAACAAATGGAAATCTGATACCTAATGAGAATAACATACCAGCTGTACAGGTAAAAACATAAACTGGTCAACACCGCAGTATTTCTCCTTCCCCATGGCTTCAATAAAAACTGAGGGCAAACAATAATACCCATCCCCCCTGTCAGAGCTGGAGTAACCCTTTCCAGTTTTGACAGCCTGAAATAACGGTCTCTCTTGATCCATCAAACTGTTCCAGCTAAATGCCCCAGCATGTTTATCCCAGGGAAGGCACAGTCCTCTTCCACCTCACATGCTTCCACAACCACTGCTATTATTTCTTTGATGCTCCTGTTGCTTTCCTCTCCCTCTTGCTAGTCACAATGCACTTTGATGTCTGTGCTATAACTCTTGTAAATGGCTGGGCACTTCTGTCTTGTTCCATCTCCCCCCTAGGAGATGCATCTTTTCTCAAGATCTGATCTGGTGCTTTGCTCACCCTTATCGTTTCCAACTGTGCTCTAACTTCATTCTTCCTCACTTGGGCCCTCCTCCTCCTCCTGTTTTTTTTTTAACAAGAAACATCTTTATTAAATTAGCACTTATGACATGGGTAAACAAATATATATATAAATTAAAACAAACCTTATTGACATATTTTCAGTTGCAATCACTACATATCACATATAATTTTCCAAACAGTTGTTGCCATTCAAACATAATATAGCTCATGCAATTTCTGCCTTCCTTTAAACATCAGTCCTCCTCCAAAATATTATTCTGCATGTCTTGTTCCCACAGTTCCCAATTTTTCCTATGTAATTTGCTCCTACCCTTTTCTAAACATCCCACTTCCAGTTCTTTTCTCTCTGTTACTATATTCACCACTACTACTATTGTTGGTTTAGACTTTCATTTCTATTTTCCATTAACTGTATTTTGGCAGCCACTAGAATTAAACTCAGCAAAGCCTTACTATGTCTAAGCAATTCAATTTCTGTATTCACAGCTTAAAAAATAATTTCCTTAATTGCACTAATTTGCTTGTCCAGTACTTCTGACTAAGTAATCAAAGGAGTTTTTAAATTCTGTCAATTAATTACACTCCCAAAAATATGTCCCCAATTACCTCTTTCTTCCCCATCACAACTCCAACATTTGTAATCTACCCAAGGAAAAAATCTTTATAGAGTCTGCTTAGGATATAAGAATACCTCTGCAAACACTTTCAATCAAAAATCCTAAATATTTTATACTTTCCCGTATACTTGGGAGCCATACATATATCCTCTCATTGTTTCTTTGAGAATTTCTTATCCAATCTCTCTTCCCAACCCTTTCTAACCTCCTCTGATCAATTCCTATAGTTATCATTCAATATTGTATATGTCCTACTAATAATCCCTTTTTTAAAAGCACCTTTTGTTATAGATTCTACTAAAAACTCTACCAGTACTGGTCTTTCACTTAGCAGCCTCTCATTCCTTTTTGTTTACCTATATTTTGATATACATCCTACATCTAGCCTGCAGTCCAAATGTATTCTTGTCCACTTCCCATTCTATAACCTTTCCCTCTCTAATTATTTGCTGCCAATACTTTGATTCCTTTGCCATTTTTCTCAAGTAAATTCCAGCCCCCTCTTGCCTATCCTCTGTACCGCTAATTGCAGTCATCCCTAATGGCAAAATCTCTTTTCTCCATTCCAGTGCTGGATTAGTTCTTAGAATACTTCCTTCTACTTTATGAGTTTGATATACCGTATGGTTGTTAACCTCCTTAAGGACCTGCAACTAAGATCCCAGTCTCTCCTTATTTCTTGAGCTTTCCCCTTGTTTGATCATCACTCCTTTCTACTTTGAATTACAGCTTTATGCATGTGCTATGTACAGGAGCCTTAACTGTGTAACTCTGAAATACCCCTTCAAATCACGTAATCCAAACCACCTTGTTCTGTTGGAGGATCAACTTATCATACCTGACTCCTGCCATCTTCCCCTCCTGGATAAAATCCTTCAACTCTTTATTAATTGCTATCCACATACTATTCTCTGGTTGATAAAAATATGCCTGACCTGTGTATAAAACTAAAGGGACTAAAACATTTCCACTGCTTGTATCTTGGTATTCATATCCATAAAACAGATCTTCCAGTTTTTCAGTTTTTGTATTATCTTTTGTTTAGTTTCTTCCCACATATCCTTAGCTGCGATAACAGAATGCTTTTTAACCCATAATTTTAAATACGTAATTTTATAATGTCCCCATAAACATGGGTATCGCTGTACCAATTTGTGTGTGGGAACATATTTTAAAGCTATTGCCTTTGTTTTGTCTTTATTAATTTTGTATCCTGAAAAGACTTGAAACTGTTTCAGAACATTTCACAAAACTGAAATATCCTTTTCTGGTTTTATCGGGTACAAAATAATATCATCTGTAAATAAAGCCAACTTTTCTAGATTACCATATGAATTATAAATAAAACACAAATAACAATGAGGAAAGAGGACATCCCTGCCTGGTTCCTCTGTTCAAACAGAACTTATCAAACAGGAATCCACCCACTTTAAATTTCATCTTAAATTCCTCATATATCCTTCCTAATTAACCTTATTATTGTGTCAAGGTATGTAAATGCTTCCATTGCCATACTCACAGAACCCCACTTTACTCTGTTGAATGCTTTCTCTACAGAAAGATCCACCAACAGTGGTATTTTTTTTTTACATTCTGCTACCCTGGGGATCATCATTGTTATGTTAATGTTGTCAAATGTTTGCCTCCCCCTCCACAAAAGCATATTGATCCAAATCTATCAATTATGGCATCACCGCTGCCATTCTTTTAGCCATTATATAAATAAACACTTTATAATTATGGTTTAGAATTGAAAAGGGCCTATATGAAGCTGAATCTGAAAGGTTATATCTATAGGTATTACAGCCACCCCAGCATTCTTCCACAATGTTGGGGCTTCTCCTCCTTTTAAAATACTGTTAAACAAAGCTTTCCAGATCTTTATCACTTTCTTCCCTTCTAACATCCAAACTTCCCTTGGAATACCATCTACTACTGGAGATCTGTAAATTGGTTACACATCCTCATTTTTATCTAACCTCCTCCTATCCTAATTAATAGTAATTGACCCTCATCTACCTCTAACCTTGGCATATTTAATTCTTCCATAAGCATTTCCATTTTACTTTTTCTTGAGTTCAACACTTCTCTGCTTTACATAGATTTACATAACATTTCCAATATATTTCTAATACCTCTTCAGGATCTATAGTTATTTTCCTTATTATGGACTACCTAAGCTTTCTACTTTCTCTTGCCTGAGACATTATGCTAAAAGCTTTTGTGCTCTAGGATTATTATCAAAAACAGTTGTTGCTTAACAGCAATCTTTCTAAACTCATGCATATCAAGATAGTCCCTTATTTTCTGTTTCGCATTCTGCAGTTGCGCCTCTTCTTGTTCTGTGAGATTCCCCCTATTCTGCAGTACTTTAACCTTTGTTAGTCAATCTAAATAAGTCTTGTTACTTCTTAACCACATCTTTTTTCTTTTATTTCTATACTATTTTTAAACTCAACTTTCATTGTATCCCACGCCATAGCTATATTTTTCTGAAGAAATTTATATCGTCCCTAATAACTCATGAATAACTTGCAATAACAATTCCTTAAATTCCTCTCTTTTTAATAGGCAGGTGTGGAAGGGCCAGAGTCTCATTTTTATTTCATTACAATGCATTTTTATTTTAGTTATTATTGGTGTGTGATCTGAAATAGTTATTGGATGCATATCAAAACTTTCAATTAAATGCACGTTACTGTGAAATATAATTTCTGCCTAGCCCAACCCAGTTTTTGTACCTTGGGGAATAATAATATGTAAATGTTCTCAGAGCTCCTGGTACTGAATTAATATCTTTCATACCAAATATTTTTTATAAATTTCTTCAAAAATCTACCTTCTTTTGTTATGTTTTTCCTTGTAGGCCACCAAGATACATCCTCACTTTGCCAGTCAAATTCCAATTCCCACCTATAAGTAACAACCCCTGCTGAAAGCTGATCATTTCTCCCAGAAATTACATGGAATATAAATTCATGTCGGGATAATCCCCCTCCCTTGCCAGTAACCCCTTACTACTACAAAGCTACCATTGTTATCTGTTTTTCCTTTTCTATCACTATTGGAGCTCCTCTAGCTCACCCTTTCCTTTGTCCCAGATACTTTGATGAGTAATGATCCTGAAATCTTTTCTTTATCAAATTCATATGTTCAGTTCTTTCCAAAAGTATCTCATGTAGCATATCTATATACACTCTACATTTCTTAATATAATTCACTACTCTTTCTTTTTTTGTATAGACTTGTGAGACCATTCACATTCAAATATAATATGGAAAATATTGCTATTATGTTAAGTTGTTGTTATTCCTACCTGTTACATATAAAAACTTTTTAGCTTCAGTTTTTGTATTACATGCATATACCAATGTTTGGTGGGCTGATCTTTTACACAGCTGTTTTTTTATATCCATTCGAATCTATGTCACATCTTAAAAGACTTTTTGTTCTATTGAAAACCCTCAAACAAAAAATAAACCCCCCCCCCAAAACACCCCTATAACCTATTAACTTAATACAAACACACAAAACTATGTACAAATAATGAAGTTTAAACCTCTTAATTGGAACAATTGTCCCATACTGACAGCTATACTCACAGGCTTTAACCTATAACTAAGGCTATCTCTGCTAAGATGCATGTTACAGCCTGTGTTTCTACTTACACAAAGTGCTGTCTGTTTTTGTCTTTATTCCTCTCCCAGATGTAGAAAACAATGCAGAAAACTTAAATTCTTTCAGAAAACATTACTTTCTTGCCATTGAAAAAAAATTCTGTTTTAATTGCCCTTTTATTAGCTTGTCTCCATAGAAACATCAGAACCAGATAATCTGTTGCCTTCAGCTACAAGCTTCTCATATAGCACTGCTCTTTAATCAAAAATCAGAATGACTGGAAATAGTAGGACCAGTCAGATCACCTTTCTCCTCATAAGGTTGTGGATGAAAAGAGGTGCAGAATAATCTAGTACGATATTAACCTTGTTACTGTTGGGAATGGGGGACTCTTTACCCTTCCAGCAGACAACTAGCCATTACTTTGTATTAAATTTTAAGTTATGTACTCACCATAACTAGGCATCTGTGTTGTCCCTTTTCATTCTTCCTCACAAATGGGTCTTGGATCCAATTCGGACATATTTCCTAGACTTTGGATACAACTCTCGAGCTCATACATCTATCCATAAAGCTCTAGTCCATCCCCACTGCCTCAGATTAAGTTAGCTGCCAAATACCTTTATAGTTAAACAGAGACAAATATAGACTGACAGAAAAAATAGAGCTCAAACCTGGAATTGTAGGTTCCAAACAGTCCAATAGGTCTTAAATGGACGGGGGACTGATAGGAGGGAGGGAGAGGAAGAATGAAAATGGACAACATAGATGCCTAGTTATGGTGAGTACATAACTTTAAAAAAATCTGATATTGTCCTTTTCATTCTTCCTCATAAATGGGACAATGCCCCCAGTTACATAGACATTGGGTGGCCCTCATGGAACGATATTTCAGAGCACTGTCGAACCAAAGGAAACTCTATTTCTAGATATTATGTCCAACTTGTACTGTGAAAGAAAGGTATGAGCCTTGGACCATATGGCTGCTGCACAAATTTCATCAATAGAAGTTCTTGACCAAAAGGCTGAGGAAGTAGCCAAGGATCGAGTTGAATGCCCTGTGAGGTCTTGCTAAAACAAAACCATGATTAGAAAAAAAAAATCACTGAAATGCAGTCTGTAATCCATTTCACTAGGGTAACTTTAGAAACTGATTGACCAAAGTGATTTGAGTAAAAGGACACTAGTAGCTGATCTGACCACCTAAACTGTTTTCTTCTATTAAGATAAAAAAGTAGCTGTCTGTAAACATCAAGGAGATGTACCATGTATTCCCCTTTATTAGCGAAATTTGGAAAAAAAATGGTAAATTAATAGATTGGTTGATGTTATTTTCCGAAGCCACTTTAGGTACAAAGGAATTGTTAGTCTGTAGAGAAATCCTGTCTTTATGAAAAACGATGTAAGGTGGTTTTGCTGACAAAGCCTGGAATTCAGAAATCCTTTTTGCTGAAGTTATGGCTACCAAGAAGACCGTTTTCCATGACATAAATTTCTAATCACATTTGTCTGATGGTTCAAAGGGCTTCTGAGTTAAACTCTGAAGAACTACAGTAAGATCCCAAGGCAGTGAACGATCCCTTATCAGTGGTCTGAGGAAATGTCCTTCATAAAAGCATTATACAACCTAAAAGAAGCCGGGGAGAAGGATTTATTTCCTGAATGGAAATTTGAAATTAATGCCAACTGAAGTTTAATCATAGAAAAACTGGCCCCTTCATTAAAAAGAATTGCAAAAAGTTAGCAGAAATTGGAGCTGAAAAAGGATTGATGCTGTCTTCAGAAGCCCAAATAGAAAACTTTTCCCAATTGCGCCTATAAACTTTCTTGGTGCAAGCTTTTTTGGAAGCCAAAATCATATCGTGAACTGGGGAAGACAGCCTGGACTGTCTAACTACTATTGGAAGTGGAGAAACAATCTGGTCAACTTAAAGGTTTGAAGGTTGAGAGGTTGCACCCCCATGGGTGAGAGATGAGATTCTGATAAGGCTCCAGTATCCATGGCAGATAATGAAGATGAGACCATAGGATGGGGAACCATACCTGCCAATGCCAAAAAGGGGCAATGAAAATTACTGAGCTCTGTAGCCTGTTTGCTTTCTCTAAGAAATTTAGAATCAGTTGAAGAGGAGGGCAAGCATAAAGAAGACCCAAGGGCAAAGCGTGAATCAGTGTCTCTCCCAGTGACTTTCCCTGAGGGGGGATCAGAGCGAAGTACTTGCTGCACCTGTTCAGTGGGGGAAGCTGTGACAATGTGAGGTACTGCCAGGTATGCCAGGAGAAATAAGGCAGTGGATGTTTAACATATGCCAGCACAGCTAGCTGGAATTTAGTAAAGAATTATATGTTATTTGTATAACAAACTGATTTGTACAGATGCTTGGGTTGAAAATGCATTTGTAAAGTTGCATGTGTTAAAAATGTAGCAGCAGTGTGCCCTGCTACAAAGAAAAGAAATGTACATGCATTATTGTAACTGTTTAAATGCATATGTTTTAACAGAAGATAGATGGAAAAGAGGTTAATCTCAAACTTTAAAAATAGTAAGAAATTAATTTACTGGGCCTAGGTCATAAAGATGTTATCTCACAGTTTTGAAAGAAGCCAGATGCAATGTCTGTAAGAGGTGTGGTTTATTAGCTCCTGTAGGAAGAGTGAAAGTGTTTTATGGTATTATGACTTTCAGGAGCTGCAGAAGATCTGAGCAAGGCTCTGTGTGTGTGTATTATTGACACACAGGTGCTAAATACTGGTAGTTTCTAGCAATGGGGGGTTGCACAGGAACCAGAAGGCAGATGACCAGCTGAATGTGGTGTCATTCTGGAATCCATCACTAAAATAATGTTTAATACTAGTTGAGACTGAAGTCTCAGAGCAGTCTGTTCTAGGAACCTGACAAAGAAGGAAGGACCCTCACCTTCTTCATCATGCCTTCCTCTAGTAAGTGACCAGGCAATAATAATTATTTAGATCAGTTAGGAAAATATATAGTCAGATTAGTTAAGTATTTTTTGTATCTGTGTCAACCTGCCCATCTGTGCTATTTGTAAGATTTCCTGTGGCTGAAACTCTGGTGTTTACTGTAAATAGATATTTAGTATTAGTATTTTCATGTTCTTTTATTACCTATTATTAAATATATTTAAACATTTCATTGTGGCTGGTCTTTTACAGAATATTTTAATCTCTGAGAGGACTTGTATATATTTGGTGACAGCTCTGGCCACTCCTGAAAGCCTTATCACATTGGTCAAATACTACCATTTGTATTAACACTAATTTCACTCAGTATAATTGGGCAACATTGTAAGAGTCTTGGAGGAGCTGGCTTTGGAGTGTCTGGTGGCTGTGTAAATACCTTATAGTCTGGGGAGAATGGAGCATAGCTAGTATATCTGTACCAGCCTTTCCCAGGTGTATGTGTGTGTGTGAAAATCAAATCTCAAAGAGTGTATGCAACAGCTGCTTGGAGCAGGGACACAAAGCACTGGTTTCACAGAGGGAGTGGTGGAGAATTTGGCCTGAACACACCGTTTAGGTCACAACTCCACAGCTGTGCCAGTAGGAGTCTGAGTGGGCACCTGGAGAGAGACAGAGAAACCAAGACTTCAGGCTGAGTGTGTTAAGGGAAATTGTGCTTCATTCAGAAAGCTACATTGGAAAATACTGAGTGTATCTAGTTTTGTTCCAAGTGAACGCTCCTCTCCAGTGTCAATGGTGAGGATTCATGATCCTTGATTACTGGCCCAGAGAGGGGTCATCACAGAGGCAAACAGATCGCAGCAAGGTTGGCCCCAATGCCTGAAGATCATATTCACTACTAACTGACAGACCACACATGAGATATCAGAACTGATCTGCTTCATTTGTCTGTCAGCACGTTGATTTTCCCTGGGATATGCATCACAATTAGAAAACAGTCTGAAATCATCCATTCCCAAACACTCAAGACCTCTTCTTGCTTGTTGTACCAGATTACCAACATGCTGTTTGTCTAAAGTGTGACTGTTCCCAGAGGAAGAGATTCTTGAAAAGCCTGCAGTGCTAAAAGGACTGCTCTCATCTCTAGGACGTTGATATACAATTTTGTCTCTTGGGGGGACCATATGCCTTGGACCGCCCTTCCCAAGTAATGCTCCCCTCAGTTGGGAAGTGTCTGTAGTCACTGTAGCCAATGAATTTGGAAGAACAAAAGGTCTGCCCAAAAGTAAATCATTGGACTGACTCCACCAGTGAACATGGCACTTGCAAATCGAGATAAGTTTTATTTGAAAGGACAGGGGCTAATGTAGAATGGGCCACTGCACAGCTAAGGTCCACTGGAGAATCTGCATAAAGAAGCGTGCTAAGAGAAGCAGTACTATGGCAGCTGACATGGACCTTACTTCTTGATGCACTAACTTTGGTGGAGGAGGAGGATGAGAGAGAGGATATCCTGTACCTCATATTATATAGAAGCAATGCTGGGGAAGGATAAAGTTGCCACTTGACTCATAGTGTTCAGAAATGTTCTGATGAATTCCAGGCTCTGGACTGGAGCACACTGAGATTTGGTAAGGTTGACTGAAATTGGCAAGGTTTTGCAAACAGTCCCTGGTCTGTTGAAGTTGATGCCTGGAGAGGGCAGTGAGGAGCCAATTGTCTAGATATGGAAACACCTGGAATCCTTTGAGCCTTAAGTGAGCTGCTACTACTGCCGTGTATTTGGTAAACACCCTGGGGGCTGTGGTGAGTCCAAAGGGCAGAGCTCTGAAATGATAATGACTAGCTTCCAGGTGAAAGCAAAGGAGCCTTCTGGACCGGCTGTCTATTTTTACGATAGTACACATCTTGAAGATCTACAGAGCACATCCAGTCGTTCTTGTGCAGGAGGGGCAGGATGGACTGAACCATGACCATTCAGAAAGTACAGTTTTGTACCGACCATAAATGTAGATGTTCGAGTGCTAATACAGCTGCAGTAACCACAGATGAGTTTTCTGCCGTCAGGCGGGTCCTCGGTCGGCCGAATTCCAAAGTCTAGGTCCGGCATTGGTTGCTGTCGCTTTCTTTCCTGACGTCAATGAGGCAGGGGTATATAAGACACAGCCGACGCCATATTCTTCAGTCTTTCTTGCCCCAGATGTCAGGTGCCCCCAGTAGGAAGGCAATACATAAATTATATTTATATACATGCAATGCAATATAATCAAAAAACAATAGTTGCAAGCAAATATACCATAGAAGGATAACCCAATCAGGTTGTATGAAGAGGGGTTAGGCCCTAGGCCTTTACCAAGAGGGGAAGGATGGAGGGAAAACTGTACTGCAGCTGTATTAGCACTCGAACATCTACATTTATGGTAGGTACAAAACTGTACTATGTTCATCGTGCATACAGCTGCAGTAATCACAGATGGGTAGAGTCCCAAAGCTACGCACAGGGTGGTAGGCACTAGGTGGAACTGGGATGAGCCAGAATGCCTTGCAACACAGCAGTGGCAAAGCCTGCTCTAGTTTGGCAATATAAAGGCAGGTGGTAGTGTTTTGTGAAGGTATGCACAGAACTCCAAGTGGCTGCCTCCAAAATATCTTTGGTAGGAACTCCTCTGAGGAAGGCTGTAGAGGTAGCTGTGGCCCTGGTGGAGTGGGATATGATGCCTGTAGGGACAGATTTTCCATGATAGGAGTAACAAAACCGTATGCAGTGGCCTATCCATTTTGAAATTGTCTGTTTGGTAACCGGCTTCCCTTGAGCTCCTACAGCATAGGACACAAAAAGTTGTTCTGATTTCCTGAAAGGCTTTGTTCCGTCCAAATAATAACGTAGCTGTCTATGGATGTCTAAGGAATGTAGCAGCCTTTCCCCTTTGTTTTGAGGATTGGGGTAAAAGGTAGGTAAGTGTATGGCTTGATTTAAAGCTACCCTGGATACCACTTTAGGCATAAATGACGGGTTGGTTCGAAGGGAAACCCTGTCCTGATGGAAGATGAGAAAAGGCTGCACAGCCATGAGGGCTTGTAGTTCCGAAACCCTACGAGCTGAGGTAATGGCCAGAAGGAAAGCTGTTTTCCAGGACAAGTATTGCAAATCTGTTGAGGCAGCTGGTTCAAAGGGAGGCAATGTTAATTTTTCTAGAATGTAATTAAGATCCCAGGCTGGCACTGGTTGTTTCCTTGGTGGTCTTATATTCTTAGCCCCTCTGAGGAACTGTCTTAAGAGTGGGTGAGAGAATACGGATGGATCCGTGTTGAATTCTGCAGAAATGGCTGAGGCATGGATTTTTATGGAGGAAAATGAAAGTCCACTGTTCAGCAGCTCAGCTAGATACTGTAATACCGGAGGCAAATTCAGTTTTCTAGGGTCCTGGCCTTTTTTCTCATTCCAAGAGCAAAACCGTTTCCATTTTGCCGAGTAAGCCTTTCTAGTAGATGGCCTTCTGGCTTCCAAAATGACATCCTGCACCTCTTTGGGGAGTAGGGTCTGTTGTGGTGTTAAGGAATTTTCCATGCAGCGAGATTGAGTGTTTTCAGCTGACTGTGAAGAGTTTTGTAGCTGTGCTGAGTCAGCAGAAGAGGCATTAGAGGTAGGGGCCAGGGAGGAGTATGTGTTAGGCTCCTCAGGAGTGGGTACCAGTGTTGTCTTGGCCAGTCTGGAGCAATCAGTATCATCTTCAGTCTGTCTGCTCTTGCTTTCAAGAGCACCTTGGGCAGAAGAGGCAGAGGTGGGAAAGCGTAAACTGTCAATGCTGTCCAACTGAATGAAAGGGCATCCACTCTCCAGGCCTTTGGATGAAAGGTCCTTGAACAAAACTTTTCCAATTGATGATTCCTGTGGGAGGCGAAGAGATCTATGTCTGGCCTCCCCCACGCTTGGATTATCTTTGTAAACACTTGAGGATGCAACTTCCATTCGTGTGGATCTGTCATATTTCTGCTTAGATTGTCTGCCAGCGTGTTTTCCAAGCCTGGCAAGTACTGTGCTTGAAGTTCGATTTGCCATTCCAGAGCCAAGTTCCAAAGTGTCATGGCTAGTCTGCACAGGGGGTATGAATGTGTTCCTCCTTGTTTGTTTATGTACCACATTACTGTGGTGTTGTCTGTTCTTATCAATAATTGTCCTGGATGCAGGAGGTCCTTGAAAGCTGTAATTGCATTTATCACTGCTAGCATTTCTTTTTGATTGATGTGAAGGTGCTTTTCCTTTTGGGACCATTTGCCCTGAATGCACCTGTCTGTCATGTTCGCCCCAGGCATAATCTGAGGCGTCTGTTGTGATGACGTGATTTGCTTGAGGCTTGCAGAATGGGAGACCTGTGTTTGTTTGACATGCTTGGGCCCACCATAGAAATTCCTTTTGCAAACATGGAATTATTGGTATTATTGTTTCCAAACTGTGGCTGTGTTGAGACCATAGGTTTTTTAGGTACCATTGAAGTTTCCTCATATGCAACTTTGCACATGGGATTAAAAGAATGCAAGATGCCATGAAGCCCAGAGCCTGCAGGATTTTCCTTGCAGTACGCCTGGTACAATTTGCTAGTGTTATGAAGTACTGAGTTAGTTGCCCCTGTTTTTCTGGCGTAAGATAGGCCATCTGGGTGTTTGTGTCCAAGTTGGCACCCAGGAAAGTTATTTTCTGAGTTGGTGTTAGCCTGGATTTCTCTTTGTTGATTGTGTATCCCAGAGAATTCAGTAACCATGTTGCATAAGCCAGATGTTCCAGAAGTATGTGCTTGCTGTCCGCTTGGATCAGGCAGTCGTCCAAATAAGGGTAAATTTGTATCCCTTGAAGTCTGCAGTAGGCAATTACTGATGCCAGGCATTTCGTGAATACTCTGGGCGCAGTAGATAAGCCAAAGGGCAATGCAGAGAATTGATAGTGGATTGAACCTGCAAGAAATCTGAGATATCTCCTGCAGCTTTGTCTGACTGGGACATGCAGGTATGCCTCCTTGAGGTCCAATGTTACCAGCCAGAACTCCTTGCCCAGAATGGGAAGAAGCTGCTGTAATGTGAGCATCTTGAATTTTGGTACGAGTAAGAATGTGTTTAGGATGGATAAGTCCAAAATGCGTCTCCAGTCGGTTCCTTTCCTTGGTACCAGAAATAGCCTGGAATAAAAACCTTGACCTTGCTCGTGAGTAGGTACCTCTTGAATAGCTTTCATGTCTATGAGCTTTGAAATTTGTAGTTGTGCCTCTGCCCTTTGATTGTGTGGCAGGTTTGGCATGCCTCTCATTTTTGGGTGAGTGTGAAAATGAAATCTGTAGCCTCTGTTTATAACGTCCAGGATCCATTTGTCTGTTGTAACAATATGCCAATTTCTTGTAAATAATGCCAGCTTTCCTCCCAAGGGTGCTGCCAGCTGATACTTGCTTGGCATGGAAAGGAGGAAGTCATTGGGTTTGTTTCCTGTATTGTTGTGCACTGTCTTCGCCACCTCTTGGTGCTGGAGTTTGCCATTGCCTGCCTCTATATGATCCTTGTGATTGCCCTCTGCCCCTTGTGCCTGTATCTACCTCTTTGGGGCTTGTCCGTGGCTGGAAAGGACCAGTTTTTAGAAGGCCAATTTCTGCTAAAACGTGGTGGTTGAACCTGTAGAAAAGCTTTGACAGTTTGCATAGATTTGGCTTTTTCTTCCATTTTCTGTAGTATCGCCTCAGCATTAGTACCAAATAGCACATCCTTTTGTAAAGGAGCATCTAGTAGTTTAGCTTTCACATGATCAGGCAAGATTTGTTCCCTAAGCCATGCATGTCTACGAATGACTGATCCTGTAACAGCAGCTCTACTTGAGGCCTCTAGGGCATCATAGCCACATTGTAAGGTGTGTTTACCCACTTGTTCAGCACTATGCATCATATCCTGCAACTCCTTCAAATCTAGTTGTTCAGGTTGAGACATTTTATTTCTTAATTGTGATAACAGAAACTGCTGATATTTAAGCATATGAAACTGACAATTTAAGGCCCTCATGGCTAGGGTGGCCGAGGTATATACATTTTTTCCCCACCTTTCTAAGGATCTTGACTCTCTTTCGGAAGGTAGTGGATTCTTAGCAGTAGAGGCCTTCATTCCCTTGGGGCCTTGAGAAATGGTTTCAGGGTCAGCATTATGGCTTTTGTAAAGAAATTGGTGAGAGTTAGGAACTCTGTAGTACCTATCAGGCTTGACTGGGGCAGGAGGCAGGGAATCCGGATTAAGGCAAGCCTCCGAATAAACATCATCAAGTACGTCCAAGACAGGAGGTATCGCCAGAGGTCTGTGCTGAGGTAACAAAAGAAATTCCCTAAGTCTTTTCTTGGAATCGGAAAAGTCTTGGCCTTCCCAATGGAAGTGTTCCCTCAAGGTGTGCAAGGTTTCTCCAAAAGAAAAATCCTCAGGAGGAGATACAGAAGGAATGGACTGCACTGCATCAGAATCTTCAAATGGGGAGTAAGAGTGTTCCTCTACATCAGAATGTTCTGAAAAAATGGAGCCCTGATCAGAAGAGGGAGAATCTTCCTCCACTCTGGGTCTCTTGTCTGGAGGGGGTTGGGAACTCCTGATAAGAGTAATTAAATCCTCAGCCATTTTAAGCATCTGCTTTTTAGGCATGGGGCCTGGGGATGGGCCCTGTGCAACAGGCCTCTTGGGATGCCTGGCTGCTTTGGACTTAGTAAAGGCATTAATGGAAAAGGAAGATGAGGGTCTAAAGACACCATTGGTGGAAGTGGACCTGTCCACATTAGGAGGCTCAACGCTCACAATGGCTTCGGTGGTTGTAGACTGGGTATGGGCCGAGGTACCTGCGGTCTCGATTACAGAAGACACCGCCAAACAAGTGTCGTCGGTAGTCAGGGACTGAATAGGCATCTCGCTGAGAACTGGACCACGTGTAGCCGGTTTTGGCGTGGTGTCGGTGGGGACTGCGGACCTCGTGTGCCGGTCCTTGTCCTTGCATTTTTTTGGGCAAAACGGTAGTCGGAGACTCCGACAACATTTTATAATCAAAGGCTTTACCAAAAAAGTGTTGGGCGAACTCCGCCCGACGCTTAATAGTGCGTTTATTGAAAGTAGCGCAAAAGCGACAGCCCGAGACATCGTGGTCTGGGCCTAAACAAGGTATGCAGAGGGAATGGAAATCCTTATGCGGTATTTGCTTCCCACAAGAAATACAATTGTTAACTTTTTCTGACATCGGTCTGAGGCAAGAAAAGTTTCCCCAACGGGGTACTTAGCTTTAATGAAGACTTCGGTTTCCAATTTTTCGTAAATTCAGGAGCTGGCCGACCGGCACTTGCGAACTGCTTCTGCTTCGGGCACCGCGCGGCAAAAAAGACTGAAGAAAATGGTGTCGGCTGTGTCTTATATACCCCTGCCTCATTGACGTCAGGAAAGAAAGCGACAGCAACCGACGCCGGACCTAGACTTTGGAATTCGGCCGACCGAGGACCCGCCTGATGGCAGAAAACCCATCTGTGATTACTGCAGCTGTATGCACGATGAACATCATTGCCTTCTTCACAAACTGGTTCAAACCACTTCGATCCAAAATTCGTCTGAGGTCTCCTGTTTTCTTTGGCACTAAAAAGAAGCACGATTAAGTTATGAATCTTATCTGGTGAGGTGGGACAGTCTGGATGCCTCTTTTTTCTAGCAGCTTTTGTATTTCATGTGCTGCTTCCTTCCTCTGCTTGGTTGGTACATTGGGAAGTTTCTTCCTCTGAAATGGAGGAAGAAGGGAAAAGAGTATGTAGTAACCTCTGGATATTATGCTTAGCATCCATGAATCTTTTGTGATATTTGTCCAAGCATCTAGGTGCAAAGAGAAATTACCTCCAACTGGCTCCAGAGTTAAACAGTTGGGCAGCACTTCAGGAGAGCCGATAGGGCATGTCTGAAAAAGAATCCCTAAAGCCCTGGTTCTGCAAGCCTCCTCTGCCTCCAGGGCAACACTTGCCATTGAAACTTCCTCCTCTACCTCTGGAGGAATTGTCCCCTTGCAAATCCTGGAAAGGTCCCTGAGATTTAAAGAACCACATCTTCCTACCACCTCTTTGGTTTTTGGGAGAAGGTCCACTGAGGGGTAGAAAATTTGATTCCTACAGCAGACAGGATTTTTCCATCTTTTTCACTGCAGGTACATGTATCTTTAACAGATGGCCTAAACAAAGAAGTGCCATCGAAAGGGGCATTAATAAAAGGCATCTTAAAGGGCTCCACAAAGTCACAAAGCCGCATCCAGCTCTGTTTACTTAAGGCAATACCAGAACCAGCAGCTTGTGAGATACCTTCAGCAGTGTGAGAAATTACCTCATCGACACATTCGAAATAGACAAGAGAGTGGCCAGTTGAGAGGAGGTTCTTTTGAAGTCATCAGCAGACATGGACTCAATGAGAGAACTTGATAATTCCTTAGTCAAATCTCTCTGTAGCCTAGTAAAAATGTGCCAAATAGTTAAGTGACCTCAGCATGAAGGTAGCTGAGGTGAATACTCCCTTTTCAAATCTGTCCAATGCTCTGGGCTCTGTCCAGCTAGTAGACAGAACAGCTCAGCACTGTTAGCTTTTTCATGGTGCCAGCCACCACCACCACAGCATCAACTGGGACTCCTTTGCTCCACTGAGGACAGTCTGAAGGGGAAGCTAAAAATCTGTCCTGGCACTTGGGTATGGGCTCAACAGTGTCCGGTTCCTTCTATGCCTGGCAGGAAAGCAGATTGGTGAGTTCACTCACTATGGGGTGGGAGTCACCCAAAAAGTACAGTTGTGTACACTTACCATAAATGTAGATGTTCGAGTGTAATACCAGAGTCTTAGGATTTCTGTGTCAGATGCTGTCGCTTCTTCCATGATGTCAGGTTGTCAGGGGTATAAACAGGCAGCCAACACCATTATATCAGTTTTTCTTGCCCCAGATGTCAGGAGCCCCCAAATAGGATGCTAGTATATGCTAGGGAACACCACCAGTAAAAAGTAAATACCAATGCCATTAAGAATGGCCATAGACAGGCTGGAGGGAGGGAAACCAGGACTGCAGCAGTGAATACACTCGATCATCTACATTTATGGTAAGTGTACACAACTGTACTATGTTCTTGGTGTTTCACTGTTGCAGTCATCACACTTGGGTTGATTCCCAAAGCTGAGGAAGAGTGGAGGCAGTCAAGAAGTGTTGGGGCTAGCTAGTAGGCCTTGTAAGACTGCTGTAGCAAATCCAGCTCTGGATTTAGAAAACATTGATAAGTGGTAATGGCTGGTGAAGGTGTGTAAGAAAAAAGAAGTTACGTCTTACCATAATGTTCCATCTGTATTGTTGATCCTTGTTCAGTCATTACATATGGGTATCGGTTCTGATCTCGGAACTGAGCCGGCCATCTTCCAAGTTCGGTCAGCTACAAACTCTCGAGCTAAACTCTTACCCAGAATTCCACTCTCTGTATTACCTCAGATTGAGTTTGCAAGTCAAAAGAAGGTAGAGACTACATCTGATCAAATGACCTAAAAGAACCGGATGGCGAGATCCACTAGAAGCCACAGGAGGGGGAAGGAGGGAGGGTGGTAATGACTGAACGAGGATCAACAATACAGATGGAACGTTATGGTAAGACATAACTTCTTTATCTGATATTGTTAATCTTCATTCATTCCTTATGTATGGGACAGAGTCCCCAGCTACCTCTATTCCTGGGGAGGCTCTCATGGAAGGACATTCCTGAGCACCATAAGATGCTCTTCCCCTGGAGACCAAATCCAATTTGTAACGATTGATGAAGGTATGAGGCATAGCCCAAGTTGCAGCTGCACAGATGTCATGTAAAGAAACTCTGGCATGGAAGGCAGCAGAAGTTGCCACCGACCTTGTCAAATGAGCCTTTATGGTAGTAGGCAATGGAATATCACGTTGTGTATAAATGAAGGTCACAAGGTCTTTCAACCATCTAGCCAATGTGACCTTAGCAACAGCACATCCTAATCTAGGTCCAGAATAGGCCAAAAATAACTGGTCTGATTTATGAGAGACCTTAGTCCTGCTCAAGTAGAAGCAAATTTGCCTGGGAATATCTAGGGTATGCAGGCAATACTCTCCTTTGTTTGAATGATTGGGGAAGAAAACTGGCAATTCAAACTTGTTCAATACACTGAGATTCAAAATTGGTCTCCACTCTCCGGTTTTCTTTGCCACCAAAAATAGTTTTGAGTAGAATCCGGATCCTATCTGGTCTGGAGGGACTATTCAGATGACTCTTTTTCTTAGCAGCTTTGCTATCTCTAGTGCTGCTTCTTCCCTTTAACTGGGTGGAACGTAGGGTAGTTTTTTTTGAAGGGACAGGACAAAGATCGAAGGGGATATGATAACCTCTGGTTATAATCCTTTGTACCCAAGAATCGGTAGTGATGGTTAGCCAGGCAGAAGGGAACAAGGAGAAACGACCCCAACTACTTCCAGAGGAAAGGAGTTGGGCCGCGCTTCAGGAGCGCTGGTAGGATTGACCAGGAAAAGAGTCCCTGGAACCCTGCTTACGTGGACCCCTTCTGCCCTGAAAGGGGAGTTTTCCCTGTGAGTTTCCCCCTCTGCCTCTAGGGGAGAACTTGGCCTGTGTATCACGGGAAGGACCCCGAGACTTCTTGAACCATATCTTCACACTCTTTTGGTTTTGGGAGAAAGCACACTGAGGGGAAGAATAATGGACACCTACGGCAGAAAGGGTCTTACCGTCCTGTTCACATCTGGCCAGTGTGCTTTTAACTTTGGGTCCAAACAACGAAGAGGCTTCAATGGGAGCATTAAGAAAGGAAGCCTTAAAGGGTTCCGCAAAATTGCACAAGCTCATCCAGACTTGTCGTCTCAAGACCACAACTGAACCCGCCACTCTAGCTGCTCCTTCTGATGCATGAGATATCAGTCGCATGGAGGAGTTACATATTGACTCAATGGTGGCCAGCTGAGAAGCCACTTTGTCACGGACCTCATCAGACATGGCACCAGCCAAGGTTTCAGAGAGCTTGGAAATTAGATCCCTTTGAAGTAAAGTGTGCCATATAATTCAGGGATCTGACAGCAAAGGTCGCTAATGCAAAGGTGCGCTTCCCTATCCTGTCCAGGGCCTGGGACTCTGTTGGGTGGATGGACAGTCTGGCTTTCTTCTTCCACCAGATCCTTTTTGGTTGCGGCCGCCACCACCAGATCATCCACAGGAAGACCTTTGGACCAATGGGGATCCGTAGCAGGAGGGGACAAAATCTTATCTGGCCTCCAAGGAATAGCCTAGACAGTGTCAGAAGCCTTGCACGCACGCTGCACAATGAGCCGGACCAGTTCATCGGCAGGTGGAGTAACCCAGGAGGTAGGGGGCCGGGCGTGAAAAGCCTGCAGGAACACAGACTCCTCAGAGGTCAGATTAGAGGGCTGCCAGTCACCTCTCTGTTTAACGATTTTGAGGATATCACCAAAGGATACCTCAGAGGGTGACCGAGGGGACCCTTCCCCATCATCAAGTCTCTGTCTTCAGTGAGGGGACTCCTCTGTGAAGTCCATGTGCTTCCTCTTGCACAAACTTTTTGGGTGAACTTCCTCAGAGGGGGAAGCTGGGGAAGACAATGGAAAGGGGGTTTCCTGTGGGAATACGTCCTGAGGCCCTTGCGCCAGGTGTCCACTAGGTGCCACTTGTGAACATAGAGGTCCACAGGAGGGCGAGGAGATAGACAGCAAAGTATCGCCAGCAGACACCAGAGCCTTCTCCATCAGTTGGAAGGCTGGTCCACCTGAAGAGGGGTGAGTGTCCAGAACAGGGGTCAACCCTCCCCTAAGTGGCTCAGCCTGCCGACCTGGAGTCTCCAGATGTCTGTGAAACATCAAATTATGTGTGTAACAACTATCATCCTGGGTTGTATCAAAACTTTCCTGCCACGAAGGCAACTGCGGCTCCTTAGTGAGGTCCATAAAGGGAACCGTAGAGGGGGAAGACTGTGCTATATCAAGGGGCTTCAAAGACAATGAAGGAGGAGAATAAGAAGAGTCTTTGGCGATGGGTGATCACCTCCCAAGGAAGGATAGGTCCTGCAGGGGTGGGATACCTCTGGCCAGAAGCACTTGATCAACAAGATGCAACACGTCGTGTTCAGAAAGGCTTCTAGTGGACCTCACGGACACAGCTGAGGGAGAAACAGGTCTATCCACAGAAGAGACAAGCTCGGTGCCCACCTCGCCAGTCTGCACTGAGAACAACGGTGCCGAGAGAGACTGGACTATGGGTGTCTGCACCGAGGAAATCATTGGTGCCGAGATCAGAGTCTGCACTGACAAAATGATTGGTGCCGAAGTGTTTGCCGGTACCGAAGCTGGAACCGAAAAAATTGGTGTCAATAACTGAGGCATTGGTTCCGGGTAGGATGTCAGACCCGATGTGGTCAAGGTCTGCGCCGACTGAACAGTGGTGCCAATGTAGTACTAGTAGTCTGAACCGAGAAGCCCCTCGGTACAGATACAGTAAAAGCTACAGTAGATGAAGCCGAAATCACAGATTGTGCCGAAGGTCTAGGCACCAAAAGCGCTGGTGCTGACAAGAGTGATCTCCAAATCAGAAAGCGTAGCCTTCTTGGGTCTTGGTTGGCAGGAGTCCCCAGCCAGGGACGAAGGCAGAGACTTGACCTTTGTAGGATCATCAGATTTTTTCTTATGGGCCCTAGGAGGGGTTGAAGCCTCTGACCCAGAAACAGCCTCTGAAAAGGAAGATTTAAGAAGTCCCTTCAGTAACAATTTATTTTTCCTCTCAGTCAAAGTTCTGCTGGAAAAATTCTTACAAATGCCACAGGGCGGGTCAACAGATAAGTGAGACACACCCAAGCAATAGACACACAGAGAGTGTGCATCTGATGTAGGTAATTTGTGTCCACAATCTGAACACCTTTTATATCCTGGACTACCTTTTTTATCTGCTAGGAGAGAAAAGAAAGGGTACCAGGAATGGTACGAAAGAATACCCGAAGGTAATGAAGACAGGAAGGGTTTACCGATGATGGTAAGGGAGAAAATACATCGCGGTAAAAAGTGCAGAGTAAAGAGAAGGAAACTCATGGAAATATAGTCGCTAAATGCAATAAGGTAACAGACAACAAATTAGAAACTTTTCTGACAGAAAAAGTTATATTAGACTAGTCTGACAACAAATATCTATACTTAGCTCAAGAGAGGTAGCTTGACACGGCCGAATGGCAACACAGCAAACAAAATCTGGGGTAACAGGGAGAGAGGAATTCTAGGTAGGAGTTTGTAGCTGACGTGAGCTTGGAAGATGGCTGGCTTGGTTCCGAGGTTGGAACCAATTCCCGTACGTAAGGAATGAACGAGGATTAACAATATCAGATCTCCAGGTTGCAGCTTCCAGAATGTCTCTGGTAGGGACTCCACTGGGAAATGCTGTACAGGTGGAAGTAGCCTTAGCGGAATGTGGTCTAATCCCCTGTGGGTAGGTTTTCCATGGTGCTTGTAGGAGAAATGGATGCAGTGTGCTATCCATTTGGAAATAGCTTGGTTTGAAATGGCCTTATCCTCTGCCACTGTAGCAAAGCTGACTAGCAGCTGGTCAGATTTTCTGAAAGGTTTAGTCCTGTCAGAGTAGAACCTGAGCTGTCTATACATGTCCAGGGAGTGAAGGATCATTTCCCCTTTATTCTGAGGATTAGGGAAGAACATTGGCAAATGGATGGATTGGTTTAGAGCCACACTGGGCACCACCTTAGGCATAAAGGAGGGGTTAGTCCCGAGGGAAACCCTGTCAGCATGTAAAATAATGAAGGGTTCCACAGCAATTAGTGCCTGTAACTCAGACACTCTTCTTACTGAAGTTATGGCTAAAAGCAAGACTGTTTTCCAAGAAAGGAATTTTAACTCTGCTGAAGCTGCAGGTTCAAAAGATGGAAGCGTAAGCTTTTGTAGTACAAAGTTAAGGTCCCAGGCAGGGGTGGGAGCTCTCCTAGGAGGCCTTAAGTTGTTAGCCCCTCTCAGGAACTGTTTGATGAGAGGGTAACAAAATAGAGGTGGCTCAGTATTATAATGAGCTGAGATGGCAGAGGCATGAATCTTAATGGAGGAGAAGGACAGGCCTCTGTGGAGTAGCTCTGCTAAGTAATCCAGGATTACAGGGTAAGGAGGGCACTGCTGTGTCCCTCCCTTGAGACTGACTCCAAGAACAATATATTTTCTACTTTTCAGCATAGGATTTCCTTGTACTAGGCCTTCTGGCTTCAAGAATGATGTCCAGCACCTGTTTGCTGAGGGTTGTTGGTGGTGTATTCAAGGGATAAGCCAGGCTGCAAGGTTTAGGGATTGCAACTGTGGATGCAAGATCTGTCCCTCCCACTGGGACAGCAGGGTAGGAGTATGGTGAAGGTGCCAAGGTGGCACTGTTGTCAGACTGCGCATGAGTGGGTGCTGGCGTGGCCAGTCTGGGGCAATAAGAATTGCCCTTGGCCTATCCTGGTTTATCTTGAGTAGTACTTTTGAGAGGAAGGGCAGAGGGGGAAAGGCATAAATTGAGAGGTTTTCCCATTGAAAGGATAGGGTATCCACCTTCCGGGCCCTGCTCTGAGGGTTCCTGGTGCAGAATTTGCTCAGCTGGTGGTTCTCTGGGGAGGCAAATAGGTCCATCTATGGTGCCCCCCATCTCTGGATCAGAAGGTTGAAGGTGTTGGGCTCCAATTTCCACTCGTGTGGGTCTAGGAGATTTCTGCTTAAGTCGTCTACCAGTGAATTTTGTTTGCCTGGCAGGAATTCAGCTTATAGATGGACTTGGTTGCTCAAAGCTGTGTTCCACAGGGCCATGGCTAACCTTCAGAGTGGGTAAGAATGCGTTCCTCCCTGCTTATTTATGTACCACATAACTGTGGTGTTGTCTGTTTTTATAAGCAGTTGTCCTGGAAGGATTAGGTATTTGAAGGCTGTCAGAGCATTCTGTACAGCTAGCATCTCTTTTTGATTGATGTGCAGGAGAATCTAGGCTGGGCTCCAGTGGCCCTGAATGCATTTGCCTGCCATATGAGCCCCCCATACATACTCTGATGCATCTGCTGTCAGGGTTTGGGCGGCGAGGGGTTGAGTGAAAAGCAGTCCCTTGTTGTGGTTGCATGCTTCTGCCCACCAAAGTAACTCTACCCTTAGACAAGGTATGATTGGAATGATGGTTTCCAGGTCCTGAGAATGCTGTCACCAAAGACTTTTTAAGTACCATTGAAGTTTCCTCATATGCAGTCTTGCATATGGAATTAGCAAAATACATGAGGCCGTGAACCCCAGGGCTTGCAGTATTTTTCTTGCAGATAGCTGGGTTCTGGTGGCCATTTGTTTGAAGTAGTTTGTCAGATAGACCAGTTTTTCCGAAGTGAGAAATGCCATCTGGGAAGTTGTGTCCAAGCTTGATCCCAGGAATGCAATATTTTGACTGGGCACCAGTTGTGATTTCTTTTCGTTGATGGTGTACCCCAATGAAGTGAGAAGGCTTTTTACAAATGTCAGGTGCTGAAGTAGCAATTCCTGTCTGTCCACCTGAATCAAGCAGTCGTTCAAGTATGGGAAAATTTGGATATTTTTCTGCCTGCAGTATGCAATGGCTGGAGCCAGGTACTTTGTGAATACTCTGGGTGCAGTAGAGAAGCCAAAGGGAAGTGCAGAGGACTGACAGTGCATAGAGCCTGCCCTGAAGCATAGATATTTTCTGCATGACTCCCTTATGGGGATATGCAGATAAGCTTCTTTTAAGTCTAGAGTGACTAACCAGGCATCCTTGGCTAGCATAGGGAGAAGCTGTTGCAGGGTAAGCATCTTGAATTTTGGGACCACCATAAAGGTGTTGAGAGTTGATAGATCCAGGATTGGGTGCCAAGAGCCCTCTTTTCTGGGCACCAGGAAAAGTGTGGAGTAGAAACCCTGCCCCCTTTTCTCTACTGGAACAGGTTGAATAGCTTTGATATTGAGCAGGGAAGGTACTTGCTTTTGAGCCTCTGCCCAGTGGTTTGGAGGATGGTCTGGTAACCCGCTTGGGGTTGCAGTGCATGGAAATAGAATCTGTACCCTTGGGATACAATGTTTAGAACCCATCTGCCCTGAGTAATGGACATCCAGTTTTTTGCATGAAGGGCAAGTTTTTCTCCTAGGGGCACAAGTAGTTGGGCAGGGCTGGGAAGGAGAACTGAAATGTCATTGTGAACTTTTTCCATAAGGGGGCTGCTTGCCACTCCCTGTTTTTGAGGTGGGGGCACTCCATTGTTTATATCTCTGCATACCCTGAGACTGTAGTCTGGGTGGCCTGTTTCCCCTGGGTTTGGTCTGAGCAGGCCTGGAAGGGGCTGGAAAGGACCAGTTTTTAGAAGGCCAATGCCTAATGAATCTAGGTGGCTGCACTTGTAAGAATTTTGAAGAACCTCTTCTGCTTTTGTGACAAATAAACAGTCCTTATTTAAAGGAGCGTCTAGTAATTTGGATTTAACATGATCTGGCAAGGCTTGTTCCTTCAGCCAAGCATGCCTTCTCAGTACAGACTCAGTGACTGCAGCCCTGCAAGATGCTTCTAAGGCATCAAAGCCACACTGCAAAGTATGCTTATTAACTTGGTTTGCGGAATGCATTAACTCTTGCAAATCTTTATTTTCTGCACAATCTGGAAGTAACACCATTTTTTATTTAATTACTTCCATAATATGCTGTTGGTACTTCAACATGTGAAACTGGCAATTCAATTCCCTGATGGCAAGAGTTGCAAAGGTATATATCTTCTTACCCCATCTGCCTAAAGCTCTGGAATCCCTGTCTGAAGGGGTAGGATTTTTGGCTGTAGTAGCCTTAATACCTTTAGGTCCCTGGGAAATGGTCTCTAGATCCGCAGTAGGATTCTTAAAGAGAAATTTGTGGGAATCAGGTACTTTGTAGCACCTGTCAGGTTTCCTAGGAGCCAGGAGTAAAGTATCTGGAGTAAGACTGGATTCCATAAAAACATCATCTACAACATCTAGGAGAAGGGGTATAGCTAGAGGCCTGTGCTGAGGGAACTCTAAAATTCTCTGAGTCTCTTTTTTGGACTGAGGGTAGTCCTGGCATTCCCAGTGGAGATGCTCTCAAAGTATGCAGGGTTTCATCAAAAGAAAAATCCTCTGGCGGGGAGGAAGAGGGGATGGATTCCTCTACATCTGAATCTTCATTAATTGATAAGGGCATGTCCTAATAATCAGAAGGGTCAGAGTCATTGGACCCCTGGTCTGTAGAATCAGAATGAAACTCAATTATTTGTCTCTTAGCAGGGGAAGTCTGGCTTCCCCTAATTAGGGTAATAAGGTCTTCAGCCATTCTAAGCATTTGTTTTTGTGGTATGGGAGCTTGAGCATGCACTTTGGTCATCGATTTCCTAGGCATAGTGCGTACTCTGGGCCTCAGAAACTCTGTAGTTTTAGCTAAAAATGAAGTCGTTGGTTTAATTCGAACATCGGTAGGTCAGAATATACCCCTCAGAAGCTGGTGCCTGCACAGTGGCTCCTGACCATCCAAGGTAGAGACATCTGCAGGTTGCATAGTCGAAGAAGCATCTTGTGGCATATGGGACTCCGATTGGGTCTCAGCAGAGGCCTGAGAATCTGTAGAAGTGGGCATCAGGGGCTGCAAAGGCATCTCATGGAGTATCAGTGGACTGGAGACTAGCTTAACAGAAGCATCATTGGCAGTTTTGGACCTATGTGGTCTGTCTCTGTCTTTATCTTTATGTTTTTTCGAAAGATCGGTAGTCGGATGGCTTATGGAAGCCATTTTGGAATACGGAGAACGAGAGCGAAATGATTTAGCAACAAAGATGGAGCGATGACAAATGGTTTGGGCATTAAACAAAGCACAAAACCTACATCGACGGACGTCGTGGTCTGGGCCTAAACAGGTGACGCAGTAAAAATTAAAATCTCTGTGAGGTATTTGCTTTCCACAGGCAAGATAATTGTTAACCTTTTCTAACAATGGTTAGAGGAAGAAAAAAGGATCCCCAATGGAGTACTTAGCTTTAGAAGACTTCAGGATTACAAACTTGAAAATGAAAATTTCAGGTAGTGGCCGACTGGCACTTGTGAACTGCTTCTGCTTCGGGCACCTCCTCGGCAAGAAAGACTGATGTAATGGTGTTGGCTGCCTGTTTTATACCCCTGATGACCTGACATCATGGAAGAAGCGACAGCATTGGACGCAGAAATCCTAAGACTCTGGTATTCAGGTTGACTGAGGGCTACCTACAGGCAGATAACCCAAGTGTGATGACTGCAACAGTGAAACATGAAGAACATCGTAGATAGTCCAGCACCAAAAGCTTCCATGAAGACTGATTCCTCAAAAGAAGTTTGAGATGACTAGCCGCCTTTCTGTTTAAGGATTTCCAGAATATCTCCACAGGAGATGTCATCAGGTGGTGATCTGGGGGACTCACCTCACTAAAATCAGTCTCTTCCATGACAGACTCCACTGGTGAGTCTGTGTGTCTCTTCTGACATGTCTTCTTTGGAGGAACCTCCTCTGTATGTTCAGGGGAGGTATCGGAAGATAGAGGGAGCTCCTTTTGTATAACTGCCTAGAGACTAATCAGAACTGGTTGTCCCTATGGTGTAGGCTTGATAGACTCAGAGCTTGGAGCCAGTGAGGTGAAGGGGATGAGATATGAAGCATGACATGATGGTTCTCTATGAATAGAGAAAACTGTTTCCACCACCTTGAATGCTAAGGAACCAGGAGAAATCCCTTCCCCCCTCCTCGCTGCCGAAATGTCCAAACAAGACAGGTCGGGGCCACCCCAGATCCAAGCCCCAAAAGGAGAATCAGACCAAACTGACCATGGCTGAGGCTCTCAGAGGAAGGGACAGATCTGACAAAAATGGAGCCAAACCCAACCCCCTCTAACCTGATACCATCTTGGCTTCAAGACTCGCTCTGATCCAAAGGTATCAGAGCACAGCCAATCAAGGAAATCTTCAGAGTGGATGAAGGAATTATCCTCGGATCTGATGCCAAAACTCTCAGAGATCTCAGATCCTGGGATTCCAAAACCATGGGTCAGATCAGAGAGGGAGAAACAAGGGAATTAGTAAGTACATTCATGGATCCAGTAGGGGAAGGAACTGGAAGAACCCCCATCTGGATCTGAGCTCTGAGGAATTTATGCATCATCCTGGCCACATCCAACTCTGACAGACTTCTGGATGACCTAGAAAATGACAAGAAAGGGGGTCGAGAGTGTTTCTTCAGAGTATGCAATAGATGAGTAGGCAATAAAGGGGAAACAGGCTTCACTGTGTACTTTAGCATACAGCTTCTATGAGCTGAACTGGTTCTTGGATCCACGGGCTCCAAGGAAGAAGCAGCTGGTAAGGGGGATATGGTAATAGGAACTGATCCTTTTGCATCCAAGGAAGGCCCAGGAGGTTTCAGATCCAAGGAAGTCGGATCAGAAATTTTTCTATTTTTTTTCTAATGGCTGTGATGAAGCCCTTGGGGACTTTATAGGAGACTTCTTTCTGGTATCTGAAGAAATGGCCTTGGGTGTTTTATAGGGGTTTTGAGCCCTGAAGAAGCAGTAAGTAATCCCCTAAGAATTAGTTTGTTGCGACTGTCTGATAACATTCCAGGATTAAAAGTAACACAAACAGAACAGGCCGTGTTGAGATGGTCTGGTTCTAGACAATACACGCACTTCTTGTGGGCATCAGAGTTTGGAATATTATACCCACAAGAAGTACACATTTTAAAACCAGTCAGTTTCTCTGACATGGCTGAAGGGTGAAAGCCAGGGAACAAAAACAATAATAAAAACAATAACAACAACAACTACTTTTTCTTAAACAGTAGCTATAAGGTACAAAAAAGGAAAGAAACAATACCAGCTATGGTCTCCTAAAGAAAATACCTATAAAGGTAAGGAAAGTAGTTCCAACAATGGTACGAGGACTACTCAAAGGTGATTAGAGAAACAAGTGTAAAAGGAAACCTAATACCAGTGAACACTAAGAAGGAGAATACAGAACAGAAAGAGACCAATGAGTTTTAAGAAGAATAATATCAATTTAACTAGTAACTACTGAAAGAGAAACTACTTACTACGTTCAAGAGATTGGAACCTACATCTAACCACAATGGCAGCAAATGAGATCTGAGGCAGTGGGAATGGACTAGAGCATTATGGGTAGAGGGAGGAGCTCGAGAGTTGAATCCAAAGTCTAGGAAATCTGGCCAAGTCAGATCTGAGGATTGAATCCAAGACCCACTGATGAGAAAGAATGAAAAAGAAACCATCAGATTTATGCATTTTCCAAACCAGGTGTCCAGCTTGACTATTATTTGCAGACACCATATCCATTCTGTAGATCATAACTATTTCACAGCCAAGTGAATGAGTGGTAGTTATAGAGGAGATATTACATTTGTATGGAACAGCTACCTTAATTCACAATTTTCATGGTTTCAGCATCCCACACCCCTGCTAATTATATATACCAACTCCATGATAACACAACCTTGGGGAAAGAGTAATTTCCAGTTTTTAATGTTTTAAGTTTTCAAACTTTTGGGTTTCAATATTTTAAGTTTTCAATCAAAAATCATGTGACTATATTCTGTGTGTGTGTGTGTATGAATATATCTATTTATGGATAAACATACTTTACTCTAACAGCACAAATGTTGACATGCATAATGTCAAAAATTGAGCAAAACTATGCACATTGATATGCTAGTAAACAAACTCGCAACATAAATCCTGAAAAAAAATTAAAACATCATTTTTTGCAGGGGGGCAAGCCCCCCTGCAGGAGACTGTGCCTCCCCCACCCCCTGCTACTTATATACACTAACTCAGAGATTGCACAATTCATCGTGAAAGGGTATATTTCCCCTACCCCAAAAATCGTTCAGTCTCACACAATTGTACACACCTGTTGACTATCTGTTTAGTTGACTAAATTATCAATGACAAAAAGTAATGGTTTCCAGTCTCACACTAACACACACACACGTAGATATAAATATATATATATATATATATATATACACACACACACGTGTATTACTTAAACACGTTCACATATATACACACATATGTACATATGCATATGTACTTGTTCACCTAGAATGAATTATGTCACAATGATCATTTTATAACTTCAGATATTACAAATATTCCCAGGCTACTTAATCTTATGGCCTGTCAGTACCTTCCCTCAGGCCACACCTCCTTTCTAAAGGAGGGCCATACCAGTCAATCTCAGAGTAAATCTATGGATGTCTACCCAGTCATTTAGGTTATGTTTACAGAAAGATAGTCAAACTCATTAACATGCAGGGGAATTTTATTCCATAGATTTGGGAGGCAATGGATTGTACTTCAGTCCCTTCACAGAGTTGTGGTTATCTGTTGGTGTAAATTTAGGAACCTGATTTTACAACAGGTGCAGCCAATGGACTTGTGGAACTACAGCAGGTCCAGGACAACCGGGTCTCTAATGGCATAGAAAAAGAGACAAAGATCTCCCCTCAAAGTCTTGCAGATGCTGAATAAAGGGATAAACACTTGCAAGCCTCCCTGAGATCTTTTTGGTTAGGAATCATTGGGCTTTTTCTAACAGTTTGATACATTTAGTTCAATACAACCCGAAGAGGGATTTGTACTTGATAACTGGTCATCCAGTGCTGAGTATAAAGAGTGATAACCTCTTTAGATCATTATGATACTCCTTTGGCAATTAGCTGTGGTAAATACAAGGGTACGTTTAACAACCAGGTACAATGTCAGGTCCCAAGGAGTAAGTACTGTTGGCCTTGGCTAGCACTTTCAATAAATAATCTTTAGGGAAAAATGAGGAAGTATAGTATTCAGGATTTTGGACAGAAGTCTTGGGAGTGAAGTTGGAATAAATTTTGTTTGCAAGGATACTGGCAATGTTTGTTGGGTCAGAATAGGAGGTGCCATTATGAATACGTTCAGAACAATGTAAGGTATTGTTTCTTAGTTTTGCAACAGAGCTAAAGATGGATTTATAATTTTCTTGTGCTTGAGAGGCTAAGATCTTGATGCTGAAAAGAAAACTCACTGTAACCCTCTTTTGTCCAGACTTGTGAGTGATGAGTCAGTGTACATGACAACAGATTCAACTGCCCATAGAGCAATTCTGTTGCTGCTGTGGTTCAGAGTGGTAGGTTCTAAGTGCTTTTGCTCAGGGTGATTTTTTATGGTAGGCAAGCATACGGTGAATTAGTGGCCAAATTTTTGCTGAGACTTAATTGTCTTATTTTGGGAGGGTATGCAGTGATTTTTACAACCTCGGCATAAGACGCACTGGTTTAATTAGCGAAAAATTGTGGTAAAGATTTATGAATATCGCAGGGCAAGTTTTTAGGTGAGAGGGAAGCCACGAGATTATTTACAACTCTCTCAGACGAAATCAGTAGTGCTGAAAATCTGTTCGTTATTAAGAAAAATTAGCTTTATTTTCTGATGACATTATTTTGTAACTGATAAATCCAGAAAAGGACATTTTGGTGTTGTGTGGGACATTTTGAGACAGTTTCAAGTCTTTTCAGGATATAAAATAAGGAATATAAAACAAAGGCAAAAGCAAGAAGTAAACTATACACTCACACTTGAAATGATTCAACAATACTCATATTTATAGGGACATAATAAGATGTAATATTTAAGAGCATGGATTAAAAAGGATTTTGTTATGGCAGCTAAGGATATGTGGGGAGAGACTAAACAAAAGCTAATCCAAAAACTGAGAAAATTGAAGCTGTTGATTATGGATATGAATAGTAAGATTCAAGCAGTGAAAATGTTATGGTCCAGTTAGTTTTATACACCAGGCATATTTTTACCAACCAGAGGAGAAGTTGGGGATAATAAATTCCTTCAACATTTTATTTATTATTATTTGGGAGGGGAACAAGGCAAAAGTAAAGTTGGATACGTATTTCTGCACCACAGAACAAGGTGGTTTAGGATTACTTGATTTGAAAGCATAGCTTAGAGCTATGCAATACACAAAATTCAAGCAGAAGTTTATAAGTCCAAGTGGAAAGGGATGATGTGAAACAGAGGAGAAGTTCGAGCAATAAGGAGACAGTATGATTTTGAAAGCAGATCCTTAATGAGAATAAAAAAACCCTACATAATATTATATTCATAAAGTTGCAGAAAATAATCTAAGAACTATGCCAACAAAGGAATGGAAAATGGAAAATTTTACCCATAGGGATATCTGGCAAGTACGGGTATAGAAAACAGGCAAAAGAGGGATCTGGAACTTACTACAGAAAAGTGACAAAGGAATCAGGTGTTGGGAGCAAATAACTAAAGAAGGAAATATAACAGGTGGGATAAGGCCAAGCAGAAGTTTGCATTGCAGGTCAGAGACTGTCTTCCCTATCATGGACTGATATCACAGTAAAGGCAAAGACAAAGGGATAGGGGAGTGCTAAGAGAAAGACCAGCTCTGTCAGAGTTTTTAGTCAGTCTGGAACAGAAGCTGCTGTTAAAAATGGATAAACAATAAGACATACAAAATATTTCATGATAAGTATGAAAATCAATCAGAGGAGATTAGAAAACACTCGGAAGACAGACTGGAAAAGCAATTTACAAAGGAGCAAAGGTTGAATGAACAGCTGTACGGCTCCCAAGTATGTAACAGAGTCTGGAAAGTTTAGGATCTTTACTCATATGTGTTTGCATTGACATTTTTATACCTCAAGCAGACTTCTGAAATATTTCTTCAGGTATACAGCAAATGCTGGAGATTAGAAAAAAGAAAATTAACAAGAGATCATGTTTTGGGGAGTTTAACAAGATGGCAGATTTTAGAAATGCCCTATGAAGTATTCTGTCAGAAATATTTGTGGAGAATACTGCTGTAACTAAGAAAATGATTCTCTTAACTTGTGCACTTGCCTACACACAGAAAGGCTTTATAAAGTTTAATGTCACTGGCTGTTAAAAAATCAATCGCTAGAAAATCATCAAAATCTAAACCAGCTATAACTGAAATACTGAATATTGTAAAGGAATTAAAAAATTAGGGGTGGGATCTTTAGACAATAGAAAGATCAAATTACATAGAAATAAATGGAATATGTAGAAACAATACATGCAGAATTAATGTTCAGGAGGAGGAATAAGGTTTAACAGAAGGTAGAAATTGAGCAATTTATGTAATTCTGGACTGACCAATTGTTAAAAAGAAAGAAAATATATATGTAATGTATACTGCATGAATACGAAAACTGTTACTATGGTTGTTTTCTTTTCTATTAATATACATATGCCTATGTCTTAAGTGATAATTATACCATGACCCCCCCCAAAATGGGCACGCTGATTGGCCAGCATGCACATTGTAAATCGAGTTATACTAATGGAAAAAGGTCCGGTCGCCTGGACTTTTTTCCATTAGTATAACTCTACTTTTAAAACACTGTCTCGCTATGTTAAATGGGTTTAACATAGCAAGACAGCTTTAAAATAAGCAACGGAGATCTCCGTTGCTTATTTTAAAGCTGTCTCGCTATGCTAAACCCATTTAACATAGCGAGACAGGTTTTAAAAAAAAAGCAACGGAGAAAGCAAGATCTCCGTTGCTTTTTTTACTGTTTCGCTATGTTAAATGGGTTTAACATAGCGAAACAGTTTTAAAATAAGCAACGGACATCTCCGTTGCTTATTTTAAAGCTGTCTCGCTATGTTAAACCCATTTAACATAGTGAAACAGTAAAAAAAAAAAGCAACGGAGATCTTGCTTTCTCCGTTGCTTTTGCCCACAGCTCTGATGTACTGCGCAGGCACGCAGTACATCATAACTGCCGCGGATGCCAGACATCTGCGGAAGGGCAGTAAACAGGCATTACACTATGCCATTATTTAAGAAAAGTAATAGTTTCTTTTCTTAAATAATGTCATGGTATAATAGCAATAACCCACTTCTGGGTGTGGGTAATGCTGTATTTACCCACGGTTGGCTTTGTTTGGTACCTCGGGCTTCGGCCTCGGGACCAAACCACGCCAACCGTGAGTAAATTCAGCATTACCCACACCCAGGCATGGGTTATTGCTATATTAATAAAGGTGTTTAAAACAAGTAACATAAGCTAACAGGAGAATATCATCCAATTCCATATAACAAGAGTGTGCAACCTGAAATGCTTTAAATGCGAAATGTAGCAATTCCTGATAAATAAATGGCTCTGCACCTGAACCGTTTCTGATTACACTTGTTCTAACATAGCTATATAAATTTGTGTCATAACTCTCTGCTACAAAAAACTTAATGTAATATTATTAAAACTATACACTGCTCTATCGTCTCTAACTTTCAAATGCCTCCGCCTCCTTTCTTTGGGATGGTCTTCATTGTAACTTCCTATGTCCTGGATTTTGAACAAGTCTTTATAGCAGCAAATATTTTTACATAAAACCTGAAAAACTAAACACACTGATAATATTGCATTCTATATACCTACCTGTATTTAAAAATGTATTCATATACAACCAAATGTAACTGTTATTTTTATCAAAAACTGTTTGTGTATGATGTAACTGATGTCAAGGATGCTTGAATACTGGAACTGTTGCTCATAAATGAAACTGACTGTAAATGATGAAACAATGCAAGTGAAGTCAATGTTTTCTGTAAAATGGAGCTTTTCTCCCCAGGCCTCACCTGAAAAAAGAGCACTGCTCCTTTGGACTTTCCCAGTAAACAAATGCCGATAAATAAATAAATAAATAAAGTCAAGAAGAAAACAGGGATCAATGGGGTGCAAAAATCTCCCTAATCCCGGTGAATAAACAAAGATCACAGACCAATGGGGTATGCCATTTAAAGCATAGAGACCTGACACTTTTATAATAGCCATATGAGAAGCCATCACACCCCCATGTGTTTGCTTACTGCAGATGGCCCATGAAGATATACTGATATACAGTTTTTGACAAGGCTTTTCTGAATTATACCTTGCCACGTCAGTTCTGCTGCAAAAATATAAAACAAACTGCATCCACTGCATTAAATTATCATAAATGTTTTGCATTTTTTTTACAATGATCTCTACACGAAATACATACAGAAAAAATGTGTTGCATGCGGCCAGTCCTTAATGAAACTGAAAGACAGTTAAATTCATTCAGAACTCTTACAGTATCTAAGAAACAGTGCATAAAACATGCAAGCATAGCAAATAATTAAAAAAATCACCTACATTTTTCATCAATAGCCTTAGCTTGTCCAAGTCCTTCATCTGCTGCATTTCTTTTAAAGTCAGAGTAATATCACTTTGTGCCTCATACACAATTGTCTCAAGTGTAATAAGGTCCTCACAGAGAGCATCTAAACCAGGAATATTTCTCTCCTTACTAAGGCGAATCAAAGACAGTGCACAGTCAACCTGTAAAACAACAGTACGGTTCTTTAAAAAATGGTCTCCAGTTCTGCTGCCTAAAAAGATTAAAAAGGGTTTATTATTAAAGAAAAATTCTATAAAGAACAAATATATATACACACCATACCAACTGATCTATGAACAAGCAGTGGGTCAAAAACTAGGATTTCCTCTTTGGATATTCACAACTTGTAATGTGTGTGTGTGTGTGTGTGTGTGTGTGTGTTTGCATGCGTGCATCTACTTGGCACAAATCATTAAGTCCCAAGCCAGAATACAAGAATGCATTCAGCTTTTGCAATATCTGCTTTGACCCCATGAAATGAGAAAGCACAATCTGCAGGACAGAAACAAAAAGAAGAACATAAAATAATATATTACCAAACCTATAACAAAGTCCATCTGCACAGGCTAGACAGCAAGGCCACTCACACAAGGGGGGGGGGGGGGTGGAAGGACAATAAGCACCTCTACAGAAGGCTTCATTGACACTAACTCATATGGCAGGTACACATTTGTTACATTTTATTTTAGAGAGCTTCTGCCAAAGGTAATTGCTGGGAAGAATCCCAAAACATGACAGATTTAAGTGGCGCCTTCAACCAGAGAAACATTAAAAGGTCAAGCAATAAGGGCCGTTAGCCTACTACACACCTATGAACCTATGAACAGAGCAAAAGTTGCTAATATAGGCCTTACTCCTCTAACAGTCAAAGTATAAATACGTGCTAAAACTACAAACCAAAGATCAATTGTCCATACCATAAATGTTTGCAGTGAAAACAAGCAAACACTTGCAACACCAAGCCTGCTGTAGAATGTTCTCTGAAAACAGCTTTTTCCAAATGTTAGATTGATGCCTGAATGCAAAATGCAGTACAGTTGGCCATACACTTGCAAAGGGTTTGCTCATCCACAGCTAACACATCTTTGTCTAAATGGGATGAATGTCTGCTTCACCACTGTCATTATCAACCAACCCCCCCCCCCCCATTTTCTACATGGAGTTGTGTCTACCGTTCTTGATTCAGTGCCACTCTTCTACCTTCTTCGATGGTCATGACTGAGTTGTCCCAGGTCTTTTCTCACATAATCCACTCCTTTGCTAGGCACCTTTATTTCCTCTTGCCTTCTTCCTGTCTCTCCTAAATATTCACCACATTTTCTTTTGCTTACATGCAACTGAAGTTACTTTGGCTTCTTCCTCTGAAGTATTCATCTCTTCTCTCTTCCACACTGCATCCTACAACCCACTTCGGACAAATGATATCCACCACCTCTACCTTCCTAAACTGCTCTGCCTTCACTGCCCAGGTTTCTGTACCATACAGTAGTAGTGGTCACACCACTGTTTTGTACTTTCAGCTTCTTTGACATGCTTCCATCTCACACTACCACTGACACACTGTGCCACTTCGATGCAGCCTCTCCGATTCTAGCCTTGAGTTCCCCATTCACACTTCCCTTCTCCTCGACCTCCCTTCCTAGACACTTAAAGCTGTTAACTTGTTCCATTACTTTCCCTTCTATCTCAATTTCAGATTCTTCTAATTTCACCAATTTGCTGCCATGACAACTGTCACGTCTGTACTCAGTTTCATCCCATATGCCTTTAGCTTTGGATTCCATTCCCCTAACATTTGCTTTAGTTCTTGTTGAGCCTCTACTTCTAATGCCACACAGCCTGTTGAACTATCCCCTTAGATCTGTTTGTTAATGTAGTCCATCATCAGTTTGAATAACAGTGGGCTCGGAGCTTAACCCTGATGCACACCCACTCCCAGTGGGAACCCATCTGTGAGTCCAAATATTGTGGGTACTTTTGTCATTGGGTCCTTGTACATAGCATGCCCCAATTCTACCAAAGTTTCTTGGACTTAGAACCACAGCAGGGCTACCCAAATCAGCATTCTTGGCACCTTGTCATATGCTTTTTCCAAGTCTAGAAATGTCTCTTTCCTCATCTCTAGCTTTTTCGCAGTTATCTGTCTTGCTGTTAACATCACGCCAGTTGTACTGCACCCTAATCTGAATCTGTTTTGCTTATCTATAATCACAGAAAACATCATGGTCCGAATGGAAAGACAATAAAATCAGCAAGCAAAGGAGAGTACAATTTGCTAGAATTGAATTCATCCTCAAGTCTTGTTGAGTACCTTCATGAGATGGACCCTGTTTTTACAAAATCTCACCAAGACAACAATGATATATAGACTGTATTTTATATAGCATATATCATGGACAGAAGTAGGTTAAACAATAAAAAAGACAACTGGATGGACAAATCCCAAGATAAAAAAAAATGTCCAATCCTGGTAGGCGCACTGGTGCCAGGATTGGAGAATATGACATTGTAGAATCCTCAAGACATGGAAACATTCCTATCATGGGGTTAGGCCAGGCTCAGATGAAGGATAGCCCCCTGTTCTAGAAGGAAGTAGTAGTGCACATAAACCACTAAAACTGACAGACCAAAAAAGGGACATAAAGATGATAGAGCAGACTATGGGGATAAGAAAGAAATAATAATGTATTGTTACTATTATGCAAGCAGCCCGTAATTTCCAGATAGACGATATTAGAGATTAAAAGAGATACTGTCAAAAGCTTCAAATGCAAATGTAAGTTCATTAATACAACAGATTCATGAAAAACATTATATAGACCAAAATACCTTGGGCTGCTTGGAAAAAAAAGGGACCAAGAAAGTGTGAAAATATAAAAAACAAAACCTACAGATTTCTGAAAGTTATAAAAAAGAAATGTGGACAAGACGGAGAGATCTAATATGGGGCAATATTTATGTCAAGGAGAAACTAATACAAAAAAAAGCAGCTCCAATTATATTTAAAGAGAAATACAGGCAAAGGCAGCCAGATATGGAAAATTTCATAATACAAAAAATAAGATTGCAACGGGGGAATGTAGAAGAAAAAATTAATAAAGTAGAAATTAAACAAATACAAGCTGAAGTTATGGAATACCTGCAAAGTGAAGCATTTACTGTAGAAAGTCTAACACAGGTTATGTCACAGCATGATGGAAAGATGAGTCCCCAAGACAAGGAGAAACAGGTAGAGAGGGAGGCATCTATAGAAGAAACATGGATATGGGAAAGAAAAGGAGATTTCATGGCGCAATATTTACAAAAAAGATAAAGCAAAACTAATCAACACCAAAAAAGCAGCAACAAAGACATTTGAAGACAAATACAGGCCAAGGCATCTGGATACAGAAAATGTTTCAATATAAAAAATAAGAAAACAAAGGGGAAAGCAGAAAACAGGATTAGTAATGAAGAATTTAAAGAAATAGAAACTGAAGTTATGGATTACCTGCAAAGTGAAGGATTTAATGTAGAAAATCCAACTCTAGTAATGTCACAGAATGATGGAACAAATGAGTACTCAAATTAAGAAGAAACAGTGGAACAGAAATTATCTGATCAGTTGCCATATGAAGATACTCTGGAACTTTCAGCAGGAAACCAGTTCAAACTTTCATATGGAGTTGCACAGCAAGGGAAAGAGCAGCAAACCGTAGCAACTCTGATACACTCAATGTTGGGAATGACAGGCCAGCGAGTTCCTATATGAAAGAGCAATAAATGACAAAGGATCCAACTGAAGAGAATATTTCACAGGAAGATGTTCTGGAATTTTCTGTAGAATGCCTGTAGGAAACGCTGAATAAAGAATGTGCCCTCAATTTAGAAGAAAAAAATCTAAGGGAAGAGTTGGCTGATTTAACAGAGATGAATAGACACATTAAGATCGATGAATGAAATAGATTACAGTAAGACCCAAATGTCAGAAGTCTGATAAAATTAACACAGTAATCAATACTATTAACATAAATGCAACTGATATAACAAAAGTAAATAGGCTACATTACTGTGCAGATAAACTAATAACAGATAAAGTCTTACCACAACAGTATAGAGCAATAAGGGAAGAAATCAAATGCCATCATGGAAGGATTGAATAGAAAAAAATTAATCAGGACAATATTTGTCACTGTTAGAAGAGTACAGAAGAAGGAACAAATCAACAAAACTACTTAGAAAGATAGATGCGATAAAAGCAATGCGCAGTATTAGAACAGCCCATGATCTATTGTACACTATTTCAAATAAAAAAAAATATCAGCACAGGCAAAAAAACTTAAAAGCTATGTAGATAATATAAAGGAAAAGTACAAAATAAGCTATTTGCTGATGACCCAAAAAGGTTTTAGAGAGAAATGAGAAACAAAGCAAAAGGAATAGAAACACCACCAACAAAAGAAAAAATGGACACATTCTGGAGAAATAGCTACGAAGACCCTGTGGAACATAATTCATAGATTCATAGATTATTACTAGGCTAGCTGCTCTCATGGACAATTTTTAAGCCTAGCCAATTAGCCCCTGTGAGAATCAAACCCTGCACCGCACCTTGTGCTTCTAAGGTAAACACCTTAACCATTACATCACCCTCCCTAACCTAAAGATGCTGAATGGATAGAATAAGTAAAAGAAACAGTAAGAAGTTCAAATATACAGGATATGAAATAGGATGAAATAACGGCTAGGGAAGCAAGCAAAAGAAAGAAAAGCTCCTAAGTTGAAAACTCCAGGCCCAGGTGCAGTACCTAACTTCTGGCTTAAAGTATTAACATCTTTACATGAAGACTTAGCCCTGAGTAAGAACTACTTATATGGGCACACTGAACCTATTGGTTAACAACAGGGAAACGATACTCCTCCTTAAAAGTGAACCTGCATGGTATACTAAAAACTACAGACCGATAACTTGTCTTCCGATTATGTATAAACTATGTACTGGAACTGATACTGACGGTTTATAATCTTTTAGAAAAAAACTCAGTCATGGCAACAGAACAAAAGGGGTAACAAAAGAAAGTCATATGGAATAAAACAACATTAGATGTTAAAGTCATAACAGAGAATTGTAAAAAAAGGGGAAAAATCTAAGTATGGCATGGACAAACTACTGAAACGCATTTAACAGCATCCCATAATCATGGATAAAAGAGTGCTTACATATGAATAAGATACACCCTACACTGATCAATTATGTTAGAGTGACCATGAAACAGTGGCAAACTACCTTGCAGCTAAGCCATGACGAAGGACAAATTATTATCCCAGAAATAAAAATTAATGGCATATCCTAGGATGACTCTCTCTCTCTCACTGCTGCTCTTTTGTCTTGCCCTTAACCCATTAAGCTGTCTACTGAACAGGCTAGGTTATGGTTACAATTTTTTCCCAGACAACAAAGTGTAAAGACTTCTCATCATCTTTTCTGGATGAGTTAAAACTGTATAGCTCATCACCCAAGGAGCTGAAAGCATAACTGGAAGGGATTAAAACTTTCTCAGATGATATAAGAATGTCATTTGGTCTTGATAAATATGCAAAAGCAACATTTAAAGCAGTAAAGTTGCAGTACCAAGAAAACAGTCTGAAACAGGAATGAGACATAAAGGAACTTGAGCAGAAGAGGGTGAATAAATATGTGGAAAATGATGAAGGATCAACAATAAACCATGAACAAATGAGAACAAAACCCAGTAAGGAATATTTTGGAAAACTAAAACTAAAACTAAAAACAGCCCTCTGAAATCTACGAACAAAGTCCAAGCTGTAAACCAGTTTACTCTTCCTGTTCTGCGTCACAGTTTTTGCGTTGACTGACCGAGCCCCAACAGGTATTGGACGAGTTGGACAGGAAAATAAAAAAAATGTTTCACATCTGCAAAATGATATATAAAAATCAGTGTATACCTTCATTCTGAAGGTGGTATTCACTTCCTCAAAATTGATTACATGTATAGATCTGCACTTGTAAGATTGCAAACGTATCTGCTGACCTCACCAGTTCCAAACATAGTAAAGTTCTGAAACAGGAAGAGAACAAATCTAAGATGACTTCCCTGCTTAGGTTTGCAGAAGCATATTAGTGTCAAATGGGAATGGAAATCAAATCAGAAGCAGACAAAAATCAGGCAGCAATTGAATGTGCCAAAAACAAAAGAAAGAATATGAAGAGAAGGAGCAGATGAGAAGGCAAGAAATGTGGAAAAGGCATAACTATAGTTGCAAGTGTAGAAAACTCCTGGAACAGCCTCATGCTGATCAGGATCTGACACAGGAATAGTTAAGGAGAGGTGAATTTAAACCAAAAGATGAAAGGTTAATAACAGAGTTCCAGGACAGTGGACTACATACACATTGGTTTACAGAGCACACTGAACATGTGGGAGAGACAGACAAATACAGGTTATGTAAACCAGAACTGGAAACAGTTGCACAGCTTGTTACTGGGTGTGATACACTAATGGTATTGGGCTTGTATACTGAAAGGCATAACAATATGGCAAGACTGTTGCATTGGGGGTCGTGCAGGCATTACAATACTGAAGTAGCTTAGAAGCACTGGAAACATGAGCCACAAAATGTTACAGAGAATGATGAAGTTTATATCACATGGGATTACCCATTACCAACAGTTCAAAAAAATAGATGCAAGAAAACCAGATATAGTACTCAACGAAAAGAAGGCAAAAGTAGCAATGTTCATTGAAATTGCTACACCCACTGATTACAGTCTTATGTACAGACAAAAAGTCATAAAATATCAGGATTTGCAGGCAGAAACAAGGGCAATGAGGAAGAAGGACAGCAATACAGTTCCAATAGTAGTAGGAGCAATGGGTCTCATAAAAAATTATTTACAGTCGTGTTTAGATTTGCTACCAGTACATGTAACTGCATATGACTTGAAGAAAGACTCAGTTTTGGTCACATTGTGGGTGCCACGAAGAGCACTTCTGGCTAACATCAAAGACTGAATCAACACTAACTACTTTCACAAACTTTAATTATATTTTGACTTAGGAATGGGGTCCATTCCTGTCATGGTATTAGAAACCCAAAAGACTTGAAGAAATTAAACGGAGGAAAACATCACAGCAGCTGAAAAAGCTAGATTAAACAGAGGATAGACAAGTTTTCTACTACTCTATGTACAGTTGTGAATGTCCCCTTTCTTCTTCTACACTGTCAACAGAATTATTAATCTCTAGTCATCTGGAATACGCCCTTCTCTCCATACTGCAGTGAGTATTCCCTGGAGCCATTTCTCCCCTAACACCTTGATCGCATCTGCCACGACCTCATTTGAGCCTGCTGCTTTCATTGACGTAATTTTCCTTAGAACTGTTCTTACTTCTTCTAGGGTTGGTTCTTCTTCCTCTTTCATTGCAAGGCTGTATCTGGGCCAGTATGGCATAGCCAGTAACAACAAAAACTTTTAGAACGACGACTCGGGCAACAAAAAGTAGGAAGTGCTGTTGTAAAGCTTAGGGAGCCTATAACAGGGAAAATACCAAGAGATCCTGTAGAGGTATTTGAAATATTTCAGAAATGCTTTTAAAGTCTGTATAAAACAGAGAAATCTGGAAATCAAGAAAAGGTACACATCGAAGTGTTTATGGAAGAATGAAATATGCCAAGGTTAGAAGTAAATGAGGCTCAATTACTAACATTTAGGATAGGAGAAGACAAGATTAAAATGGTGACGTATAACTAATTCACAGGAAAGTCCCCAGGAATAGATGGGGCTCCGGTGGAAGTTTGGATACTGGATGGGAAAAAACTGATAAAGACCTGGAAGGTTTTGTTTAACAGTATTTTAAGAGGAAGAGAAGTACCAACATCCTGGAAGAAAGCAGTGGTAGCTGTAACACCTAAAGAGGCTAAAGATCTATCATGTCCAGCTTCATACAGGGTTATGTCTATAATAGCAAAAGTGATCCCACAATTAATAGATATGGATCAATGTGGTTTTGTGGAGGGGAGGAAAATATATGACAACATTAACAGAGCCTTGATGATCCAGAGGGAAGCAGAATGTAAGAAAATACCACTGTTGTCCGTGGGTCTTGATGCAGAGAAAGCTGGAACTTTATGAGCAGGGCAATGGAAGCACTGCATTCTGTTATAAAATTATAAGGTTGATTAGGATATACGAGGGACTGAAGGTGAAAATTAAAGTGAGTGAGTTCCTCTCTGTTAATTTCTGCTTGAGCAGTGTGACCAGGCAGGGGTGTCCCCTTTCCCCTATGTTACTTGCATTATATTTAGAACCACTGGCAAAAAAAATAAGGGACTCAAAAATTCAAAGATATAACTGGCATGGTAGACAAGAAAAGCTGGCTCTATTTGGAGATTATACTATTTTATACTAGATAAAGCCAGAAAAGGACATTTCAGTTTTTTAGAACATTTTGAGACAGTTTCAAATCTTTTTGGTATACAAACTTAATGAAGCTAAAACAAAGGCAATAACACTAAATTATGTACCCAGACATGATCTGGTTCAGCAATATCCATACTTATGGGGACATGATAAAATGAAGTACTTAGTAGTATGGATTAAAAATTATGCTGGTGTGGCAGCTAAGGATATGTGGGAAGAGACTAAACAAAAGATAAAACAAAAACCTGAGAAACTGGAAGCTCTGTTATATGGATATGGATAGTAAGATACAAGCAGTTAAAATGTTTTTAGTCTTATACACAGGTCAAGCATATTTTTATCAAACAGAGGAGTTGTGGATAGCAATTAATAAAGAGCTAAAGGATTTTATCTGAGAGGGGAAGATGGCAAGAGTCAAGTGGGATTAGCTGATTCTTCCAACAAAACAGGGCGGTTTGGGATTACCCGATTTGAAGGGGTATTTCAGAGCTACACAGTTAAGGCTCCTATACATAGCATAAGCAGAAACCTATAGTTCAAAGTGGAAAGGGATGTTGATGAAACATGGGGAAGCTTAAGAAACAAAGAGAGGCTGGGATTTTGGATGTACATCTTTAAGGAGAATAACAATAATCATACAGAATATTATATCAATAAAGTAGCAGAAAGCATTCTAGGAACTAAGCCAGCACAGGAGTGGAGAAAGGAGATTCTGCTGATAGGGATGACTGCAATTAGGGATACAGACAATGGGCAAGAGGCGAATGGAATTTATTAGGGAATACTGGCAAAGGAATCAAGATATTGGGTGCAAATAACTAGACAGGGAAAGGTAATGAAATGGGAGTATAGGCAAAGAGAAAGAAATAGGGGGTACTAAATGAAAGGACAGGACTGGTAGAATGTTTAGTACAATCCAGAACAGAAGCTGTTGTTAAAAAATGAATAATTAGTAGAGCATATAAAATATTGCATGATAACTACAAAAATCAATCAGAGGTTAGAAAGAATTGGAAAGGAAGACCGGATAAGCAATTCACAAAGAATAAATGGGGGATATATGTATGTCTCCAAAATATGCAGCAAAATCTAGAAGATTAAGGATTTTTGCTTGGAAATATTTACATAGGTATTTTTATACCCAAAGTAGACTCCAGAGAATTGTTCCTCAGGTAGACAGCAAAAGCTGGAGGTATGATGGGGAAGAAAGAACGTAAAAAGAAAGTGTTTCTGGGAGTGTAAGGAGTTGGCAGACTTTAATGATTCCCTGCAGACTACTCTGTCAGAGATACTGGGTGACCAAACTGGTGTATCTAGCGAAATGATTTTTCTGAGCTATGACACACAATTGGAACTGCCTAGATATAGTAAGGCCTTGCTGAGTCTAATTATGGTGGCAGCCAAAAAGCAATTATTAGAAAATGGAAATCAAAGTCTAAACCAACTGTATCAGAAGCAGTGAATAGAATAACAGAGATAAAACAACTGGAACTGTGATCTTTAGAAAAGGGTAGGAGCAAATTACATTGGAAAAAAATGGGAAGTGTTACATACAGGGGAGGAATGAGGTTTAAAAGAACGCAGGATCTGAATGAGCTATGTTTGACTGACAATGATTGGGTAGATTATAAGTGGTGTATAATGTTTGTAACTAAAACTGTCAGTATGGCTTGTGATGTATAATGCTTGCAAATTAGACTATGTCAGTATGGTTTGTTTTCATTTATATAAATCTAGGATTGCCTATGACATACATGATAATTTAATAAAGTAGTTTCTTGTTAAAAAACAGAGATGTTTTCTAAAGTCTGCTTCCCTCTGGATCATCACTGTTCTATTAATGTTGTCAAATGTTTGCCTCTCTTCCATAACACCACACTGAACCATATCTATCAATTTTGGTAACACCTTTGCCATTATTTTAGCTAGTACACACATAAACACTTTAAAATCATGGTTTGAAATTTAAATGAACCGAATGAATGAGATGAACTTAGGTCTGATGGGTTTTCACATCTTTAGGTAACACAGTCATTGCAGTTTTCTTCCAAGATGTTGGTGCTTCCTTCCTTTCAAAAATACTTTTAAGTAAAATCTTCCAGATCTTTATCACTTTCTTCCCTCGTAACTTCCAAACTTCCACAGGAATACCATCTGTTCCTGAAGACTTCCTGATGACTGATTACAAATCATTTTTTATCTCATCTCCTCCTACCTTAACTATTAGTTGTTGAGTCTCATCTACTTCTAACCCTGGCACAATCAAGTCTGCCATAAATATTTCCATTTGTGCTCTTTCCTGATCTCCACATTTTTTTGTTTTATATAGAGTTTCATAACATTTCTGAAACATCAGGAAATATTTCTGAAACATCTCTAATGTTCCTCCATGATCTCTGGTTATATTTCTTTTTACAGCTTCCTAAGCTTGGCAACAGCCCTTTCTATTTTCTGTTTCATATGTATTGTGCTTAAAGTTTTTGTGTTATGGAGTTAATATGAAAAAAATAGTTTAAGAGAAATCTTTCTAAACTCATGCATATTATCTAGATAGTCCCTTATTTTATCTTTAGCACTGTGCATTTGTGCCTCTTCTTATTCTGTTCTCTATATTCTGCAATACTTTAACCTTTGTCAACCCCTCAAAGTAATTCCTATTACTTCTTAATCATATCTCTCTTTTATTTCTACCACATTTAAACTCCATTTTCATTTTATCCCACTCACTAGCTACAACTTCTAAAATATTTCTATCTTTAATAACAACTCTTGAATAATTTCTACTACCCGTTCCTTAAATTCCTTTTTTTTTTTTTTTTTTTTTTAACAGTTAAGTGGGAAAGTGCCAGTGTATCACTTTTACTTCATTACCCTGCATTTTTATGTTGATTTGTATTGGTGCATGATCTGAAATAATTATTGGATATGTATGCCAAAGCTTTCAATCAAATGCACATGTTCTTGTGAAATATAATTTCTATCTAGGCTAGCCCAGTTACTGTACATTGTGGAGTAATATGTAAATTCTATACAAATTCTTTTTACTGAATTCACATCTTCCATACGAATATTTTCATAAATTTCTTCAGAAATCTACCTCTTTTGTTATATCATCCCCTTCTGCGTCATCCTCACTATTGCAAAAAAAATTTCAGTCCCCACTACTAAAAAGATTCCTTGTTAAAAGCTGTTTATTTCTCCCAAAAAATTCTAATGCTCCTTAATAGCAGTTACTTGGTAGACATTAACTGAATTTTACCCAAAATGACAATTTCACTGACTGTTATTTCTCAGTATATGCTTTCACACTGGGAGAGGTGTAATTAGGCTGTTGGTCAGTATACAGTCATTTTGGAAATACAGGCTTTTAGTATTGCCCCCCCCCAGCGTTTAGTACTGTTGAGTTAAAGTGAGATATGACAATCTCATCATTATTAATTTTACCTGTGGTTCAGGACAGGCGAGATAGTTGTTTGCACTGTATTCTTGCAAAGGATAGCTCCACCACCTGCTTTTTTGTTTAATCTGTTTATTCTAAGAATGTTATAGCGCGGTAGAAGAAATGTTTTATCTTTTAGGTCAGGTTTTAACCAGGTTTCAATTGCCACCATTACATTTGGTAAGTGTAAACATGCATGGACTTCATGGATTCTGTTACAACTATTTCTGAGCTTTAAGTGACAGAGGTGGAGACCACTGAGATTTGCTGAATGTGTGGTACATGTGTTCTAGACTGCACTTACTGGTGCTCTTAAACTGTGGGGTGATTATTTGTGACAGGGTTGGGCGAGTCACACCTTAGTTTTAAACTACAAAGGAATGATGCTTTAGAAGGAACAATTTATATCTCGATTTACATTTTCTACTTAGCTTTTAAATATGAGCATGCTTGTTGTATCATATAATATAGGGGCTATGAAAGAGTAAAGCTTTGGTGTGCTGCTTATAGGTGAAGTAGTGGACAGTTTGGTATAGGTCAATGGGAAAGTGCTTACAAGATGTAATGTAAATTAATAGGGAAAAGTCTGTGATAAGTAGTGGAAGAGATGACTGCATGATGTCTGACAAGTATCTGAGAAATCTGAAGGGAAATAACTTGGTTGAGAAATGTGAGGGGTGGGTGGAGGATGAGTGGTACCTGCAGTACAAGCTAGTAGAAGGAGCGACAGGTTGGAAAGGATGCCTGAGATGGTGAGGTATATGGAGAAAAAATAGGTACAGAATGAGAGCGTGTGACATGCTACAAGTTTTGTGGGGGCGAAGCTTTAAAAATATGGAATAGGAAGTGGTGTTAGTTCTGGAGTATTTAGAAGGTCAAGGTGGGAGCTGATTCAACTGATTTGGGGAAATAAGTTATAAGGAAGAGAGAAGAGGTACCAGCTGGTGGGATTTAGAGCTGGTTTTTGAAATTACACGAACAAAGGGGGGGGGGAATTTGGTGTTGGTTGTACTGCAGAGTAAAGGAAAGAATAGTTGGGGTTGGAGTAAAGTATATTGCAGATTACAGGAAGAGAGACGGAGGATTTGAGGCTTGTTTGTTGGAGAGTAGAAATAATAATAGTTGGGGTCTGAGTGAATTTATTTTCAGGCAAGAGTAGTTGATGGATTTGTTATATTTTGGGTTGAGACTTAGATTAGGCATAACTGCGGTGGTGGTGCTGCGGTAGTGTTGTTGCTTCACAGACGTTGCCCGTTCGATTCTCAGTTAGACCGTCTTCTGTGTGGCGACATACATGAATGGGCATTCCTTCTCTGAAGGTTGTGCATTAGGCCCGGCAAGCCAGCACGTCAAAATCTACTGCCAATCATTAGTGGACCAGACTTCCGCTGTGGCGACCTCTAATCAGGGAAAGCCGAAAGAAAGAAACAAACAAACTTAGATTAGGCATAAGATGAGTGAGTTTGATGCCAAGGATGTGAAAGACAGAGGGTAGTTCCAATACACAGGGAGGGGGTATTGAGTAGCTGGAATGTAGGAATGAGGTAGTACAAATGGAAAAAGGGCTGAATGTGATTATTTCCAAATGATTTATGTGACAGCATGTATTTTAATGCGACTATCATCACTTAGTTGAGCTGGGGAGGAGTGCCTGGATTACCTGCGAGTTATTAAAAGGTTTGATTTTCATTAATGCTAAAGACATGTTACATGGTCAGAGAAGCAACTAGAAAGATGTTCTAATGAATTAGAAATCTGAACTATGTAATTAAAGACCACCTTAACAAAGTGTAATCTATCATTAAGTGAATCACATAGGTTTTGGGATACTTTTGCCATTCCTGTAGCTCCCAATAAACTGCATAATTTGCCAATGGATATTTTGTCTAGGGTTAAAAAAAAACACCCTTTTGTAGCATGTTACCTTCTATCTGCATTGCCAAGGTATGAAGAGACCTTTTGTGGGGTGATCCATGCAGCCTTACTTGCCACTTAGAGGACATAAACAGTGTGGAGGACCACTGCAAGAAGAAGCTCTGGAAGTTGCAGTTATTCCAGAAAAAAGACTGGGCTATGACGAGCACTACATCTTAATGGCCCTTCACCGTCACCTCTATGGTGATCCTCAAAAGTACACTTAATTACAGTTGTCTGACAGCAGAACTATAGATCTCAGCACCTTAGTGGTGTATCTTAAATAAGAGAATCATAACAGAAGACCAGTATGAGTCCTCTGCCTCTCCAGCGTTCCCATCTGCTTTTAAAGCTTCGGATGTGAATTTTGGTCTACTTGCAAGAATCCAAAGTCTCTCCGAGCTAGACTGTGTATTTTGAAAGGAGCCTAACATTTTGGTCTGATATAGCCAACCAATGAAGGTTTTACTACTAACAGTCACTGAACCTTCACTGATTCATCTGCACCACTTGCAGTAGAACTACTGAAGGTAGTAGGAAAAAACATATCTGTGAGAAAATACTGATAGTTCAATAATGTTCAGTGACACTACAGCATGATGACTTGAAAAATGACGATAAAGAGCCACATGGTCATCATCATAATTCTACCATTACATGAAGGATGGCCACGAGTTGGGCTAAAGTACAGTTTTGTACCTACCATAAATGTAGATGTCCGATAGGTATGCAACTGCAGTCCTGACATATGGGTTGTCCTGCCTCAGGCAGCCCTTCAGTCGGCCGGATTCCAAAGTCTGGGTCCAGCGTCGGCTGATGTCGCCCCCTCCCCGACGTCAGAGCGCCTGGGGTATAAAAGCATCAGCCGACGCCATCTTCTTCAGTGTTTCTTGCCCCAGATGCCAGGTGCCCTCTAAGGAAGGCTAAATTCTGAAAATAGAGAAAAAATTCCAGACAAGTACAACAACATAAAAACAAATACACCATAAAAGATTACCCCAGGTAGCTAAAATGAGGGGTAGAAACCCAAAAGAATACCACAGAGGGGTAGGTGGGAGGGAAAACCTGACTGCAGTTGCATACCTATCGGACATCTACATTTATGGTAGGTACAAAACTGTACTATGTCCTTCAAGGATGCAACTGCAGTCCTGACATATGGGTTGAAAACCATAGCCAACCTGGGGGTGGTAGGCACTAAGACAAAGATGGTGTAGCTAAAATGCCCTGCAGGACTGCAGAAGCAAACCCTGATCTGGAATATAAAGGCAGGTGGTAATGTTTGGAAAATGTATGCACGGAGCTCCATGTAGCAGCTTCTAAAATGTCCTTTGTTGCCACTCCTCTTAAAAAGGCTGTGGAGATGGCTGTAGCTCTGGTGGAATGTGGCCTGATGACAGCTGGCACAGTTTTTCCATGAAAAGAGTAGCAGAATCGAATGCAATTTCCAATCCATTTAGAAATTGTCTGTTTGGAAACTGCTTTTCCCTGCAATCCAGCAGCGTAAGCTACAAAAAGCTGGTCAGATTTTCTGAAAGACTTTGTTCTGTCCAAGTAGTAGCGCAACTGTCTGTGTATGTCCAAGGTGTGCAGAAGTCTCTCTCCTTTATTTTGAGGTTTGGGAAAGAAGGTAGGCAGGTGAATAGCTTGATTCAGGGACACCCTGGATACCACCTTTGGCATGAATGACGGATTGGTTCTCAAAGAAACTCTGTCCTGATGAAAAATGAGAAATGGTTGTATTGCCATAAGGGCCTGTAGCTCAGAGACTCTTCTTGCTGAGGTTACTGCCAGAAGGAAGGCTGTCTCCCAAGACAGAAATTGCAACTCTGAAGATGCTGCTGGTTCAAAGGGAGGAAGAGTTAATTTTTCCAGCATGAAGTTGAGGTCCCATGCAGGCACTGGTGGTTTCCTTGGAGGGTTGATGTTCTTTATACCTCTTAGAAACTGTCTTGGCAATGGGGGAGAAAATACAGGCGGATCAGTGTTATATTTGGCAGATATTGCTGAAGCATGTATTTTTATGGAAGAATATGAAAGGCCATTGTGGAGCATTTCAGCCAAATATTCTAGGATCTGTGGAATGCTCATCACTGATGGGTCTTGACCCTTTTTGCTGTTCCAGATAAGAAATCTCTTCCATTTTGCTGAGTATGTTTTTCTAGTGGAAGGTCTGCGCGCCTCCAGGATGATATCTTTTACCCTTTTGGAAAGCGTATCCCGAGGAATAGTCATGGAATCTTCCAAGCTGTCAGCTTCAATGTTTTCAAGCTGGGGTGTAGTGTCCTGTAATTGTGCTGTGTCAGAAGAAGTGGCCATTGAGGAAGGAGCCACGGATTGGTGTGTGACAAGCTCCATAGCAGTGGGTACCAGTGTTGTCTTGGCCAGTCTGGAGCTATCAGTATGACTTTCGGTTGCTCTGTCTTGATCTTTAGTAACACCTTGGTCATCAAAGGAAGAGGTGGGAAGGCATATAGTGTTAGAGAGTTCCAACTGAAGGAGAGAGCGTCCACCTTCCATACTTGAGGATGGTATGTCCTTGTGCAAAACTTTTTCAGATGGTGATTGAGGTGGGAGGCAAAAAGATCTATGTCCGGCCTTCCCCATGCTTGAGTTATTTGTAAGAAAATGTCTGGATGCAACATCCATTCGTGTGGATCCATGATGTTTCTGCTTAGGCTGTCTGCCAGAACATTGTCCTTCCCTGCTACAAACTGGGATTGTAGCTCTATTTTCAATTGTAGGGAAATATCCCAGAGATTCATTGCCAGTCTGCAAAGAGGGTAGGAATGGGTACCTCCTTGCTTGTTTATGTACCACATAACTGTGGTATTGTCTGTCTTTATTAGTAGAAGGCCCTGATGCATGAACTTTTCGAAGGCCTTGATTGCATGTATCACTGCCAGCATTTCTTCTTGGTTGATGTGCAGGTGCTTTTCTTTTTGTGTCCATTGTCCTTGAATGCATCTGCCCTCCATGTGCGCCCCCCATCCATGGTCTGAGGCATCTGTTGTTATGGTTTGACTTGTATGAGGCTTGCTGAAAGGCAGACCTTTGTTTATCTGGCTTGCTTCAGCCCACCACAGAAATTCCTTTTGAAGGCATGGAATGAGTGGGATCAATGCTTCCAGGCTGTGGCTGTTTTGAGACCATAGACTTTTTAGATACCATTGCAGTTTCCTCATATGCAGCCTTGCGTGTGGAATCAGAAGAATGCAAGATGCCATGAAACCCAGGGCCTGCAGGATTTTCCTTGCAGTCATCTGGGTGTGTGTTGCCAATTTTCTGAAGTATTCTGGTAGTTGTTTTTGTTTTTCTTTTGTCAGAAATGCCATCTGGGTGTTTGTGTCCAGTGTGGCACCCAGAAAAGGTATTTGTTGGGATGGTACGAGACTTGATTTCTGAATATTGACCGTGTATCCCAAGGCCTGTAGTAGGTGAATGACATAGTCCAAGTGTTTTAACAAGGCTTGTTGGCTATCCGCTTGTATAAGGCAGTCATCCAGGTAGGGGTATATTTGTATCCCCTGAAGTCTGCAATGTGCAATTAATTACTGATGCCAGGCATTTCGTGAACACTCTGGGTGCAGTAGATAAGCCAAAGGGCAATGCTGAGAATTGATAATGCTCTGAGCCTGCAAGAAATCTGAGGTATCTTCTGCAACTTTGTCTGATAGGGACATGCAGGTATGCCTCCTTGAGGTCCAGAGTTACCAGCCAAGACCCCTTGCCCAGCATGGGAAGGAGTTGCTGTAAAGTCAGCATTTTGAATTTTGGCACAATAAGGTAAGTATTCAGAGCGGACAAGTCCAGAATGGGTCTCCATTGGTTTTCTTTTCTTGGAACAAGGAACAGTCTTGAATAAAATCCTTGGCCTTGTTCTGCAGAAGGAACCTTTTCTATTGCTCTTATTTGAAGGAGGTTTGTTATTTGTTTGAGTGCCTCTGCCCTTTGATTTGGTGGCAGGTTTGGCCTGCCATGTCTTGTTGATAGTGTATGAAAATGGAATCTGTATCCTTTGTCTATTATGTCCAGTATCCATTTGTCCTTTGTAATATTGTGCCAATTTTTTGAGAATAAAGATAATTTTCCGCCCAAAGGTGCTTCTAATTGAGCCCTGGATGGCGGAGTCAAAGCCAAGTCATTGAAATTGACCCTGCGGAGCAGTGGAAGGTCCTGCCCCACCTCTCTGGTTCGGAGGCTGCCATTGATGTCCTCTGTAGGAGCCTCGAGTTTGCCCTCTACCTCTGCCACGTCTGTTTTTGCCTCTTTGAAATTTGTCTGTGTCTGGAAAGGACCAATGCTTAGAAGGCCAATTCCTGCTGAATCTTGGAGGCTGTACCTGGAGGAAATCTTTGAATGTTTGCACTGATTTCGCCTTTTCCTCTATTTTCTTTAAAACCTCTTGTGCAGTAGCACCAAATAGCTTATGTTTCTCTAGTGGTGCGTCCAAAAGCTTAATTTTCACATGGTCTGGCAATGTTTGTTCCTTTAACCAAGCATGTCTGTGTATGACCGCACCTGTCATTGCTGCTCTACATGAAGCTTCCAATGCATCATATCCACACTGAAGGAACTGGTTGCTAACCTGCTGAGTATTATGAACCAATTCCTGTAACCCCTTTCTATCTAATGGTTCAGGGGAAGCCAATTTCTTTTGCAAGTCATCCAACATGTATTCCTGATACTGAATCATATGAAATTGACAATTTAATGCTCGCATAGAAAGGGTGGAAGATGTATATACTTTCTTGCCCCACCTTTCTAAAGCCCTAGAATCTCTTTCCGAAGGAAGTGGATTCTTAGCAGTAGTGGAGGAAACCCCTTTAGGCCCCTGAGAAATAGTTTCAGGGTCAGCAGTATGGCCCTTGTACAGAAATTGATGTGTGTCTGGGACCCTGTAGTACCTGTCTGGCTTGACAGGAGCAGGGGGAGGGAGTCAGGGGAAACACTAGATTCTAAGTACACATCATCTAAAGCATTTAAAACTGGAGGAATAGCTAAGGGTCTATGCTGAGGTAGCTTTAAAAATTCCCTTAACCTTTTCCTAGAATCTGAGTATTCTTGGCCTTGCCATTTGAAGTGCTCCCTCATGGAATGAAGCGTTTCCCCAAAGGAAAATTCCTCAGGAGGAGAAGCAGAGGGAATGGATTCCTCCGCATCAGAATCCTCGTAGGGCAGGAAGACCTCCTCCTGGTAGTCTGAATGTGCAGAATCACCCGAGGCCTCATCGGAGGACTGGGGATCTACCTGCTCAACCCTAGGCCTCTTGATAGAAGGCGGCTGAGAGCCTCTTTCTGGATGTGGCTGAGAACCCCTAATTAAAGAAATAAGGTCCTCAGCTAAACTTAAAATTTGAGAACCAGAAGTGGATCCCAGAGAAACAGATCTTGGAGGGAGAGACTTAGCCTATTTGGCAGCCTTAGCACGTGTGTAGGCCTTAATGGACATAGACACTGGAGGCCTGGCAGCCCCACGTGCTGGAGTAGTCTTATCCACTGAAATGGTGTCAGAAATATCCTGGGCTACGGTCTCAGAGGGGAGAACAGAAACCGGCACCGAGCTGGCCTCCGGTACCGAAGTAACCGGTGGGGCGGTGTCGTCGGTCTGTAGCGGTTGTGAAACCGGCTCAGAAGAGACCGAGACACTCATGGTAGGCCTAAGCGTGGTGTCGGCCGAGACTGCGGACCGCGTGTGTCGGTCCTTATCCTTCCGTTTTTTAGGTAAATGTGCTGTCGGAAGCTCCGACGGCATAATATAACAGAAATCTTCCCCAAAATAATCCTGTTCAAACTCTGACCGACGCCTAAAAGTGCGTCTATTGAAAGAAGCACAAGCTGCACAGGCCGAGAAGTTGTGTTCTGGGCCTAGGCAGGGTAAGCAGTAAGAGTGGAAATCCTTATGAGGTATTTGTTTCCCACAAGTTAAACAATTATTAACTTTTACAGTTTTATCTGACATCGGCTGAGGCAAGAAAAGGTCCCCAACGGGGTACTTAGCTTTTTTGAAGACTTCAGTAGCTGAAAACACAGGAGCTGGTCGACCGGCACTTGCGAACTGCTTCTGCTTTGGGCGCCGCGCGGCAAGAAAGACTGAAGAAGATGGCGTCGGCTGATGCTTTTATACCCCAGGCGCTCTGACGTCGGGGAGGGGGTGACATCAGCCGATGCCGGACCCAGACTTTGGAATCCGGCCGACCGAAGGGCTGCCTGAGGCAGGACAACCCATATGTCAGGACTGCAGTTGCATCCTTGAAGGACATCCTGTGTCCACTGTAAATGGGAAGATGGAAACCAGGATATGGTATGAGAAAAGCTGTATAAGGTCTAATGCTAAAAATATCAACAGACTGGAGAACACCTCTTCAGATTAATGGTGCAGTCCTGTCAATGGTGTGAGTGAGAGCTACTTTTTATTGTCACACAATGCTCTCCCAATGAAGAAAGGTACCCTCTGATGTTTCTTCCCAAGGGAGGATGAAAACAACCAGCAATTTTTATCCTCTTTGTGAATCAGTCCTTCAGTTTTTCAGCACCTTCACCTAATCAGAAAGGGTGGTCTTATTAAAGTCTTATCTTTTTGTCATGATCGAGTCATACAAAGAAAAAACATGAAGAATGCCTGTCTAGTCTGATCTTTTGCACACACATGCATTAAAGTCCATAAGACTTCTCCAAACCCTTGCTGAAGCAATCAAAAATGGACCAAACATGACAGAAACATTACGTTTTTGAAATGGCAGGAGAGAAATGAAACAGAATTGGTAAGGTCCTGGATGATGGCTCACTCAGATAAATTTTTTTAAGACTCCTCCTGTCAGATGCTACAACCTCACATACACGTCTGTGCCCCCCCCCACCAACACCCACCACACACACACACACACACACACACACACACACACACACACACACACACACACACACACACACACACACACACACACACACACACACACACACTGCAGAAGATTCCTGTCAAATAAAAAAAATAAGAACTACTGGATGAAATTGTCATGAAAAAGATCTAAAAATGTAGTTCTAAATCTTACCTGTCTGGAATTGCTCTCAATCTCTTCTGCCCTGTTCTGATACCAGTCTGCAAGTAATTCTACTGTTGGGTTAGAAGTTCTATATTTCAAATGTTTCTTCTCTTCTTCATACAGAAATGCTGCTTCATCCAGGGGGTTGGGCTCAATTATTTTTCTGCACAAGACAAGACAGAGCTAAGTGATAATATAACAACAATTTTCTGATACTGATCTTATTTACGGAAAGCAAGTTGCTGAATAATGTGTTAAAGTAATAACTGACTGTCAACTCGAATCTTAAACAAATATTCTGATATAAAGTATTGTATTGGAATTCATCTATTAGTATTTATTAAGTATCTAAAAATCAACACTAATTTGGAGAGCTTTATAAGGAATTAAAAAATGTTGTAAGCAGAGAAATAACAGACACATTACTGTATTTTAATTTGTGAAAAAACTCACCTTGATGAGTCCTACACAGTTGTATTTATGCCTCTTATCCAATCATAACCTTTCAACATTTGTCAGCTCTGGAAAATGTATTTTGTGACAGCACATGGTGCAAAGTCGCATGCTAACTAGATAATTGAACTTTCCACCACAACATGCCAGTTTGCCCCCAGCCACTAGTAACTGAACTTGCAAAATGGGAAATTGTAAAAGATTTGACACCTGCAGTGCTAATACGTAATCTACACATACATTTGCCTGACTTAAAGGGAACTCTAAAACCTGGGTGGGTGGAACAGATAGTCACACGAGGAGGGACAATGGAATAATCTGTGACTGAAAAGGAGGGTCACTTCACAGATTAAATGATACATGCTGCATCTAACATATGGGATCTTCTCCCTTATAAGTCCTAGTGGCTAGAATGAATCCCAAGCAGTAACTGACGAGGGTGGAAGTTTACAGAGGATAATTCTTCTAGGACCAAGATTCAAAAGTTTGAATCCTTTACTAGAGAAGTACTAAAAGAAGACTGAGTCCTTGAGCTTGTGCTCATGCAACAACGCTTGTTGAGGGAATGCATAAAACAAGCTGCCACAATGCAGATGACTTCAGTGGAAACAGTCCTGAAGCAATCATCACAAGAAACAAACCCTATGGAGTGTCTTCTAAATACGGCATTCTCCAGTGGGCAGTTAGGTGACAGATGGGAAAAAACGTTGCAGTAAGCAGTCCATTTATTGTTTCTCAGCTGAACATTTTTCACTGTCTGGAGAGAGGAAGAGAAAAAGCCGGTCTGGTTTCCTAAACTAATTTCACCTGCCTCACCCCAACTGGCTAATGTATATATTCTACATCCCCTCTTTTCTGTGGATTAAACAAACTTCAGCATAACAAAGAGCTAATCTCCCCCTCAAAGATAAAATCATAGTGCCACACAAATTATCTTGTATATACTGTGACCACCCCCCACTGGACCAATAATCAAGGAGCCTCAACCCCACCACTGCCAACAAATGGAATGTCCCCCACTGTTGCCAGTGGTGAGGATTGAGGCTCCTTGATTACTGGTCACATTTAATGTGCAGTGGTGGATTATTCACATCACATTTGGTGGCAGTGGTGGGATCGCCACATCACATACTTGGATTCAGTGGTTTGGATACTGAACTTCTGTAGCCTGTAAACAGTTGTCACTAAAGAAGGTGTTTATACTCTCAAGCAATCACATGGGAGACATTCAGAGTTTCATATCACAATAGTTTTATTTATTTTTTGTTAGCTTAGTTAGGCAGGGTTAGCAGGCAAGGATGTCAGCAGAAGAGTATGGCAAGCTGAAAAGGAGCCATTTGGCTGAGATGTGTCAAGACAAAGTACTGGGGCATGCCAATCTGACTAAAGGAGAAAAGATTGCAGCCTTAACCACAACTGCATCAAAGAGCAGCAACCAGGAGGACAACCACAGTGGCCTTGGGGATGTATAACTCTCAAAAAAAGGACAGTTCAACTTTGCCTCAGAGGACTTAAAGATCCATCTGGAGTTATAAAGATTTGAACTGGAGGCCAAACGTTTGGAACTAGAGTCAGTAGAGAGACTTCGGAAAGAGAAACAAATGGAATTAGAAGCAGCAGAGAGACTGAGACGTCTGCAAGCTGAAGAAAATGAGCGGCAGAACCAACATGAAAAGATGCTGACTCTTCAGCAGGGTCATGGAGGTAATAGGGAAGGGAGTAACCGAACCCCAGAAGCAATAAAGGTCAGTACGTTTCTTCCACAATTTGCAGAGGGTCATAATTTTGTTACTTTTATTCATATGTTTGAAAGGATTTGCAAACAGTATAATGTTGATCAAGGAGTCTAGGTACAGTTCATGACCCCCTTACTCTATTGTAAAGCTGTAACTGCTGTTTATAAAGTGTCTGATACTGACTGCTTAAATTATAATACAGTTAAAAATTGTTTATTGGAATGCTTTAAGTTAATACCTAAAGCTTATAGAAAAAAGTTTTGTGAGCACAGGTGCAAAACAGATGAAAGTGTATGTGACTATATTGCTGAGGTAAGCACTTATTTTCATAGGGGGGTGAGTGGGTGTCAGGTCACCACTTTTGAAGGACTGGCAGACCTCTTGGTGAGGGAACAAGCACTTTGCCTGAGGACATGAGAATTTGACTGGCAGATAGGGAATGCAATACTGCATGCAGTGATGAGCTGTTTGAAAAAAGAAGACCTATACTTAGCAAACAGGGTATCACTGCACCAGAAAGGGATACTCAGTGCTGCACATGGGTATAAGGGAACCCATGGAGGGCAGACTAAACTGCCCAGAGTCCACCAGTACAGGCAAAACCACTAATTCAGGTACATGGCCAGGATCAAGGGTTAAATATTTTAAATGTAATCAGTAGGGCCATGTAGCATACAGCTGTCCACGGAGGCAAGGTGGGGAACAAAAGGTAGGGGGAGCCAGGAAGTGGGCATGACAGAATGCCAGTAGTAAGCTGTCTGGATAAAACAAGTGTACCAAACTACCACAACAGGTTATATCCTATCTTAGTATATGGGAAACAGGCCACAGCTAAGAGAGACACAGCCTCTGACCTAACCACTGTGAAGCCTGCAATGGATAAAGAGGAGCACTACTTGCTTGGGCAGTCTACTCCAGTCACAGAGATTTAGGAGAGACACCATTCCAAATACCTTTGGAGAGGGTTCACCTTGACTGGGAGGGTGGAAAAGGAATCAAGTAGGTGTGTTTGAGGATATCCCTGCAGATGTCCTGATAGGAAATGATTTTGATAATGCAGTACCTTGTGTGCATGCAGTTGCACACAGTCAGGCCTGGAAACAGGCATGCGGGTCTGGTAGTCTTGGGGGGGGGGAGCCCAGACAGACCTCACACTTAAAGCCAGGACTGATGAAGTGGCTACTTCAGGGAGGGAGCTACCTTGTAGTGGTGAGGCTGAAGGTGAGAGACGGATGCTGGTGGGTAATGATGTTCCCTTGGACAGAGTGACTGCAAGGGCAGAGGTGAGTAGTAGTACCCAGGCTGACAGTGAGGCACCACTGTTAGAGGATACCAGGCTTCCTGTGGAAGGGGAGCTGAGAAGAGTTACAAAGAGAGAGTTGAGACAGGCTCAGCTCTCAGACCCTACATTACAAGGCTTGAGGGAGGTAGCCAGGGAGGCATCTGATTCTCAATGAAAGGGGGAATCTGTATATTGAGACAAAGAGTTACTGTATAGAAAGTGGACCCCTGAGGAAGAGCTAGAGGTTGAGGTAATACAGCAGTTGGTAGTAACCACCATCTAGCACTTCTAGCTATAGTCCATGGCATTCCCTTTGCAGGTTATATGGGCAAACAGCATACCAAGCAACATACAGAGAACTTTTATTGGTCTGGGATTTCCAGGGATGTAACAGGGTACTGCAGGGCCTGTGAGCAGTGCCAAAAAATAGGCAAGGCAGGAGACAAGGTAAAAGCTCCATTGATGCCTTTGCCTGTGACTGAGGAGCCATTTCAGTGGGTAGCTATATATATTGTGGTGCATCTGAGTACCCAAGTTCCACAGGGAAGAGATACATCTTAGTGGTAGTAGATTATGCTACCAGATACCCTGAGCTGGTGGCTCTGTCCTCCATCGAGGCAGAAAAGGTGGCAAATGCTTTGTTAGAGACTTTCAGCAGCATAGGTTTCCCAAAAAAATACTGACTGACAGAGGTGCCAATTTCATGTCGGACCTGATGGTTTGGCTATAGAAGCACTGTGGGGTGAAGCACCTAATGACCACCCCCTACCATCCCCAGACTAATGATATTGTAGAGAGGTTAAACTGTACACTAAAGACCATGCTACAGGCATTTGCAGACCAGTTTAAGAAGGAGTGGCACAAATAATTGCCCCATCTGTTGTTTACTTACAGAGAGGTGCCCCAGGAATCCACAAGTTTTTCACCCTTTGAGTTGCTGTATGGGCATAGGGTGAGGGGACTTCTAGATTAGAGTCATAATGAGTGGGAAGGTGAGTGTGAATCCCACAAGCAGTCTCTTGTGGCATATGTCCTACACCTCAGGACAAGGCTCATGAAACTCATGGGCTTGGCCCAGGAGTACCAGGCAGAAGCCGAACAGCAGAAAAAGACCTGGTAGGACAAGAATGCTCAAGCTAGAGAGTATGCTATGGGGCAGCAGGTTATGGATTTCATTCCTGTCAGACACAACAAGCTGCAGGCAGCTTGGATGGAACCCTTCAAAGTGGTAAAGAAGGTCAGTGATGTAAACTACATGGTAGAACTGCTAGGCAGAAGGCAGGGGCACAAACTGTACCATTTTAACATGATGAAACCTTACCACAGTAGGGAGGCCCTGGTGCTACGTATTTGCAGTAGGAGGCAGGAGGAGTCTGAAGGGGATCTATGACTACTGGGAGCCAGCCAGCAAAATCCCAAATTATTATGGTGGAGCCTAGGGTTGCAGGCATATGATATGATTGTACAACATTATAAGGGGTAGGGTCAGCTATGCAAAGGCAGATGGGATCTCAAGAAAGGGTGTGGAGTAATGTATTCCCACATAGGTTCATTCCTCTCAAGCAATGTTTCTCAAGGGTCACTTGAAAAACTAGCTTGAGTCTTTACAGGGGAAGAAGTGTGATGAAAGGTGATACCGGCCACAAAGCTAGCTGGAATTTTGTAAATAATTATATATCATTGACGAACACTGAAATGATTTATACAAGATGCTTGTGTTACAAATGCATTAGAACTGCATGTAATGTGTATATCAAATTGTTTCTACAGATGTGTGTGTTGAAAAGGTATTTGCAAAGTGCTGTTTGAAATGTAACCACAGTGTGCCCTACTGGAAGAGAACAGAAATGTACATGCACTATTATAACTGTTTAAATATATATGTTTTAATAGTGGACACTAGAATGCAGGAGGTTAATTTCAGTCCAGCAAACCTTAAAACACAGCTGAAATTTTTTTTATAGGCTACACAATAAAAAGAGGCTATCTCTCAGGTTTTCAATGCAGCTAGAAACACAGAGTCTGTACTAGAAAGCTTTCTGTATTTTCTTTGGAGTGAACTAATTGCTATTTAGAAGCATTGTAACAATTGTTAATGTCTGCTATGTACTTCGCAGGTAAAGATTCTAGTTGTCTACTGATGTACTATGTTCTTCATCTGTAACTATGTTTGTAATTAATTGCTATGGTAATCAAATTGTTAATCGTTATGTAAATCCAATGTAACTACTGTCTGTATATTTTAACTGTGGGGCTTTTATCCCCGGGCCTCCACTGAAAATGGACCTACGTCCAGTCGGACACTCCCGGTCAACAAATGTAAATAAATAAATGAAGGGATGTAACTGTTTTATGACTTCCAGCATTTGTCAAAGATCTGAGGAAAAGCCCTTGTCTATGTATTTTTACAGTTAGATGCTAAATGCTACCAGCTGCCATCAGTGGTTGTTTTGCCTGGGAAAGTACAGTTGTGTATACCTACCATAAATGTAGATGTTCGAGTGTCTTCACTGTTGCAGTCATAACTGTAGGGTACTCCCCAGCAGCCCGAGGTCGGCCAGAATATCAAAGTCTGGGTCCAGCGTCGGCTGTTTCAGCTAGAACCCTGACATCAGAACGTATGGGTATAAGGCTGACAGCCGACGCCATCTTCTCCAACCTTTCTTGCCCCTGATGTCAGAAGCCCCCATAAAACCAAAAGGTGTCCCAAAGGAAACACAAATACACCAGAAAGGAAGTGGAAAGGAAAACACAGTAAGCAAATAGAAACAAGAGGGGTCTGGAGGGAGGGAAACACCGACTGCAACAGTGAAGACACTCGAACATCTACATTTATGGTAGGTATACACAACTGTACTATGTTCTTCGTGTTTCACTGTTGCAGTCATAACTGTAGGGTAGAATCCCAAAGCTGAGAATACGGGAGGAGGTTATGAAGAAGAAGGAGCAGCTAGAAGAGCCTGCAAAACAGCAGAGGCAAAGCCTGCCCTAGACTTAGAGTACAAAGGGAGGTTATAGTGCTTGGAAAAAGTATGCACGGAGCTCCAAGTGGCAGCCTCCAGAATGTCCTTGGTAGGAACTCCTCTGAGAAAGGCTGCTGAAGTGGCAGCTGCCCTAGTAGAATGAGTCCTGACGGTACCTGGAATTTGTTTCCCATGAAGAGAGTAACAATATCTTATTCCATGAGCAATCCATTTGGAAAAAGTTTGCTTAGAAATGGCTTTACCAAGAGAACTGGAAGCAAAAGAAATAAGCAATTGATCTGATTTTCTGAATCTTTTAGTTTTGTCCAGGTAAAAACGTAGCTGCCTGTGTACGTCTAATGAATGCAAAATCCTTTCCCCCTTATTTTGGGGTTTAGGAAAAAAGGTAGGAAGGTGAATAGTCTGGTTTAGAGCCACTCTAGAAACTACCTTAGGCATAAATGTAGGACTGGTCCTCAAGGAAACTCTGTCCTGATGGAAGATGAAGTAAGGTTCCACGGCCATGAGGGCTTGAAGCTCAGACACCCTTCTGGCAGAAGTCAAGGCCAACAAGATAGCTGTCTTCCAGGATAAGAACTTAATGTCTGCAGAGGCAGCAGGCTCAAAAGGAGGCAATGTAAGCTTTTCCAAAACATAATTGAGATCCCAAGGAGGGACAGGAGGAGTTCTAGGGGGTTTTAAATTCTTAGCTCCTCTCAGAAATTGTCTGACCAACTGGTGGAAAAAAATGAGAGGATCACAATTGAAATGTGCCAAAATAGCAGAAGCATGAATTTTAATGGAAGAAAATGAAAGACCTTTAATCAAAAGGTTTGAAAGATAAAGTAAGATAGATGAGATATCTGGTATTAAAGGATCAGAGCCACAATCCTGCATCCAAATACAAAATATTTTCCATTTAGAAGCATAAGATTTCCTAGTACTAGGACGCCTAGCTTCCAAAAGAACATCCAGAACTTGTTTAGGAAGAGAAGAAGGGATCAATTGCCTTTGATGAGCCAAGCTGCCAGACAGAGAGTCTTGATCTGAGAGTGAAATACCTGACCCTGATGCTGGGACAGTAGAGAATGGGTCAGAGGAAGATTCCAAGGAGGTACCAAGGAAAGATGCAGTAGAGTAGGGTACCAAAACTGACGAGGCCAATTTGGGGCTATCAAAATTATTAGTCTGGGTTTGTCCAGCTTTATCTTTAGCAATACCCGAGGCAGAAGAGGAAGTGGAGGGAAGGCATATCCCGAAAGATTCCTCCAACTGAATGACAGGGCGTCCACTTTCCAAGCTGTCTTGTGGAAGGACCTGCTGCAAAAGAGAGGCAACTGATGGTTGAGATGAGATACAAATAGATCTATCTGAGGACAGCCCCAAACTGCCGTTATCTTGCTGAATAAGTTGGGGTCCAACATCCATTCGTGAGGATCCAAAATGTTTCTTCTTAGGCTGTCTGCTAAGAGATTTTGTTTTCCTGGAATGAACTGTGCCTGAAGATCCAGATTCAACTTTAGGGCTGTATCCCATAAGGTCATGGCAAGTCTGCAAAGGGGGTAAGAGTGAGAGCCCCCTTGCTTGTTTATGTACCACATGACTGTGGTGTTGTCTGTTCGAATTAGCAGAGGTCCTGGCTTCAAAAGGGTCTGGAAGGCTAGAAGAGCATTTTGGACTGCTAACATTTCTTTCAAGTTGATGTGCCATAGAAGGTGTTTGTTTGTCCAAGAACCCTGTTGGCATTTGTCTAGAAAATGAGCTCCCCATGCATAATCCGAGGCGTCCGTGGTTATGGTCTGAGTAGGTTGAGGCAGACGAAAGGGCTTGCCTTCGTTCAAAACACGCCCTGGACCACCAAAGGAATTCCTTCTGGAGGCAGGGAATCAGTGGAATCACTGTATCCAGACTGTGGCAATGTTGAGACCATACACTCTTTAGGTACCATTGAAGTTTCCTCATGTGAAGTCTCGCATTTGGAATCAACAGGATGCAAGAGGCCATGTAGCCCAGAGCCTGCAGGAATTTCCTTGCAGTGAGCTGAGTTAATGCTGCCAAGGTCTTGAAGATTGAAGCCAGCTGTAACTGTTTTTCTGGAGTGAGGAAGGCCTTCTGTAAACTTGCGTCCAAAAGAGCTTCTAAGAAGATCATTTGTTGAGACGGAAGCAAATGTGACTTTTTTATGTTCACTGAGAATCCCAGTAGTAGGAGAAGACGTTGAACAAAATGCAGATGTTGAAGTAGAAGGTCTTTGCTGTCTGCCTGAATTAGACAGTCGTCCAGAGAGGGGTAAATCTGAATCCCCTGAAGTGTGCAGTAAGCTACTACTGGAGCCAGGCATTTGGTAAAAACTCTGGGCGCAGTAGATAAGCCAAATGGCAGTACAGAGAATTGGAAGTGTCTCGAGCCTGCCTTGAATCTGAGGTACTTTCTGCAATGTTGCTTTATGGGGACATGTAAGTAAGCCTCTTTTAAGTCCAATGTTACCATCCAAGAATCTTGTGCGAGCATTGGAAGAAGTTGTTGAAGTGTAAGCATCTTGAATTTTGGAATTTCCAAAAAGGTGTTTAATATTGAGAGGTCCAGAATAGGTCTCCAGGAGTTTTGTTTTCTTGGGACCAGAAAAAGTCTTGAATAAAAACCTTTCCCCACCTCTAGAGGTGGAACAGGTTCTATGGCCCTTAAGGCTAATAAGGCGTCCACTTGATTTAAGGCCTCTGTCCATTGATGTTTTGGCAGATCTGGCCAGCCTGAAGGCCTTGGCAGAGTGTGAAAGTGGAATCTGTAACCTTTCAAAATCACGTCTAACACCCATTTGTCCTGGGTAATGTGAGTCCAATTTTGGTAAAAAGAAAGTTTTCCTCCGAGAGGGGCATCCAGGGAAGGAGGACCTGAAGCCCAACAGAGGGAGTCATTGAGTCTGCTTTCTTTGGGTTTGAGATCTGTCTTCTCCCCTTCTAGGTGAAGAAGCAGTCCACTGTCTAGATCTGTAGGAGGGCTGAGCCTGCGCCCTACCTCTGGAGCGTCTATATCTTCCCCTTTGAGGCCTGTCAGAGGTGGGAAAAGACCAATTTTTGGAGGGCCAATTTCTAGAAAATCTAGGAGGCTGAACTTGCAAGAAATCTTTTACAGTCTGCATAGACTTGGCTTTTTCTTCCATCTTTTTAATAACCTCCTCAGCCTTAGACCCAAATAAGACATCATGCTGAACAGGGGCATCTAGCAATTTTGCCTTAACTTGTTCAGGTAGATTCTGCTCACGAAGCCAGGCATGTCTCCTGGTAACAGTACCAGAGGCAGCCGCCCTGCAAGAAGTCTCTAAGGCATCAAAACCACAGTGTAAACTAAGTTTGCTGACTTGTTCAGTAGCATGCAACACATCCTGTAATTCCTTGTCCTCAGCACATGCAGGAAAGGCAGAAATCCTTTGTTTTAAAACAGATAAAAGAAACTGCTGATACTTAAACATGTGAAACTGGCAGTTTAAAGCTCTAATAGAAAGGGTGGCTAAAGTATAAACCTTTTTGCCCCACCTGTCCAAGGCACGAGAATCCTTCTCAGAGGGGATAGGATTCTTAGAGGAGGCGGCCTTAGCAGCCTTGGAACCTTGCAAAATAGTTTCAGGATCAGCAGAAGGGTTCTTGAATAAGAATTGATGAGAATCAGGGACCCTGTAAAATCTATCAGGCTTAGAAGGAGCAGGCGGCATGGAATCAGGATTCAAGTTAGCTTCAGAGAAGGCATCATCCACAATGTCAAGTACAGGAGGAATAGCTAAAGGCCTGTGCTGAGGGAGAAGAAGGAATTCCCTGAGTCTCTTTTTAGAAGCAGAATAATCCTGACCTTCCCAATGAAAATGCTCCCTCATCTCATGCAAGGTTTCCCCAAAAGAGAAATCTTCAGGGGGGGAGGCAGAGGGAACAGAATCCTCTGCATCCGAATCCTCATAAGGAGGGAAGGAGTAATCCTGATCAGAGGAAGAAACAGAAGATACAGAAGCCTGATCAGAGGAATCATAAGGGATATCCTGTCTAGGCCTTTTCTCAGGAGGAGGGTGAGAGCCCCTTATCATAGTTAATAAATCCTCAGCCATCCGAAGTAATTGCTTCTGAGTCTTAGGGGCTGAATCCGAAGAAGCTTGAGCAGAATGTCTGGGTTTAACAGGAGTCTTTGACTTAGCTTTTGTCTTTGTGGAGATAGTAATGTGTGAAGGCCTGAAGACCCCCTCAGAAGCCGGTACCTGCACAGCAGTTCTGGACCCATCTGAAGGAGCGACGTCCGAAGGTCCTGCAGCAGACAAATTACTAGGCCTAGTTGGCTCACCATGTGAGTCCGTGTCGGCCATCGGTTCTGAAGTGGCAGACGACAGGGGCTGCAAAAGCGCCTCACTGACGACCGCCGAACCCGAAGCTGGCTCCAGCTGAAACGTATCCTGTTTGGACCTCGGAGGCCTGTCCTTGTCTTTGCGCTTCTTCTGTAATCCGGTAGTCGGTTCCGACGACATTCTATAATCAAATCGTCTACCGAAGTAATTCAAGGCCCAATTGTACCTACGCTTCATAGTGCGAGAATTAAACCTGGCACAGTACCGACAACAAGAAACGTCATGGTCAGGGCCTAAGCAAGGTAGACAGTAAGAGTGGAAATCTTTATGAGGTATTTGTTTTCCACACGATACACAATTATTAACTTTTTCTGACATCGGAGGAGCAAGAAAAAGGGTTCCCCAATGGGGTACTTAGCTTTGAGAAGAGAAGTAGAAAACTTCGGACCGAGGACAATCACACCACGTTGTCTTGAAAACGCCAACCAACAACTAGCGAACTGCTTTGCACCGCACGGCAAGAAAGACTGGAGAAGATGGCGTCGGCTGTCAGCCTTATACCCATACGTTCTGACGTCAGGGTTCTAGCTGAAACAGCCGACGCCGGACCCAGACTTTGATATTCTGGCCGACCTCGGGCTGCCTGCCGGCAGGAGTACCCTACAGTTGACTGCAACAGTGAAACACGAAGAACATCTAGGGTCAGATGACAAGAAGTGATGTCATTTTGCAAGGTATCCCAGCAGTTATATTTTAGATATTATTCTGAGAAGTCTCTTAGTGAGACAGGGCACTCTGCATTCTGTCTTGGACCTGACAACAACTAGAATATCCATTCACCACATCTGCCTTGCTCTATTAGTAAGTTCTTAGGTTATAGTATAATATTCAGTCAGGAATATAACGAAGCTTAGTTTAGATATTTTTCTTTCTTTATTTGAGACTGCCCTGCAATTTTGTTTTAAATATTTCCTGTGGTTTTGAACTCTCTGATGTCTCTGTGAATATATATGTAGTACTGTCGTATTCTTTTATTTATTATTACATACATTGAAACATTTCATTGTGGCTGATCTGTGTAGAGATAGTTAAGTTCTGAGAATACTTGCATATTTATTTGGTGAGACTGTGTGGGCCACTCCTAATAGCCTTGCTCTTGGTCAAACTACCATTTGTATTAGTATTAATATTAATACAGTAAAATTGGACACCCTTTGTTAAGGGTCTTAAAGTAACTGATAAGGGGATCTGGTGGCACTGGTAACTTACCTTGTAGTCTGGGCAGAAGAGGGCAGAGCTAGTAAACCTGTGACAGCCTTTCCCAGGTAGGTAGGTAGGTCTGTGTGTGTGTGTGTGTGTGTGTGTGTGTGTGTGTGTGTGTGTGTGTGTGTGTGTGTGTGTGTGTGTGTGTGTGTGTTTTAAACAAATATTTAAGAGTGTGAGTGTCAGGTACAAGAACCAGTGGTTGGAAAGAGAGGGTGTTGGAGAACTTGGCTTGGAACCCTGGCTAAGGGATCAACTCTACAGCTGTGCCAGTGGGGAGTCTTACTGGGGATCCGGAGAAAGGTAGAGGAAGTAGCCCCAGACTGACTGTTGTTTCTGTGTGTTCTTAAGGGAAATTGCACTTGATGCAGATAGCTGCATCTGGAAATACTGTGTGTGCGATTGTCTTCCTCCCAGTAAACGTCTCCCACTGTTGCCAGTGGTGAGGATTGAGACTCCTTGATTATTGGTCGAGTGGAGGGTTGTCACATATACATGTACATAACTTACTTGTTTCCTTCCACTACTATTTTTTTTCACTCCTTACACCTCGTCTCTTCATCACTCTTCCTACACTTACTCTTTCTTCCATGCACATCTTTCCTTTCACTCCCACACTACTATCACCAATTAATCTCTCTGAGTTTCCTTTTCTTGGTCTCTATTTCATCCTCCTATTTGATGCTTCTTTCATTCCACAGACTATTTTCCTACTCATGTCTTCCCTTTGCCAACTCTTTTATTCCTCCTTCTATTGCCCATTTCTTTTAAGAAAAGGACAGGTAAAATATCACTAAACTTTCAACTGTACATGTTTAAGTTTACTTTTATTAACAAGTATCGTAATTTGATATTTATGTTATTTTATTAAATGTTCTTAAATAATCTTCCAAATGTTTGACGTATTTTTTATTTCCTGATGTCTTCATCACACTTTTATCAACCAAAGACACTGTGGATAGCAACTTATCAACCAAAGGCATTGTGGATAGCAATTAATAAAGAGTTGAATGATTTTATCTGGAAGGGAAAGAAGGCAAGAGTCAAACGGGATAAGTTGATTCTTCCAACAGAACAAGCTGATGTGGGATTACCTGATGTGAAGGGCTATTTCAGAACTATACAGTTAAGGCTCATACACATAGCACAAGCAGAAAATTATAATTCAAAGTTGAAAGGGATGATGATGAAATAGGAGAGAGGCTCAAGAAGAGACTGGGATTTTGGACGAGATCTTTAAAGTCAATAACAATGACCAGACATATTATATTCACAAAGTAGCAGCAAGTTTTCTAAGAACTAAACCAACACAGGAATGGAGAAAGGAGATTTTGCCGACAGGGATTACTGCAATTGAGAGTACAGAGAATAGGCAAGAGGGGGTTGTAATTCACTGCAGAAAACTGGCAAAGAAATGAAGGTAGTGGGAGCAAATAATTAGAGAGGGAAAGGTAACACAATGGGAAGAGGCCAAGAATTAATTTAGATTGTTGGCTACAGACTGCCTTCCCTGTTAAGGAATGATATCAGAATATAAGCAAAGAGAAACAAATCCTAAGTGAAAAACCATCACTGGCAGAGTTTTTAGTAGAATCTAGAAAAGAAGCTGCTATTAAAAAGGGATAAATAGTAGGGTATATATAAAATACTGCAGGATAACTATAGGAATCAATCACAGGAAGTTAAAAAGGATTAGGAAGAGAGACTGGATGCTCAATTTACAAAGAAACAATGGGAGGTTATATGCATGTCTCCCAAATATGCAGCAAAATCTAGATTTAGGATTTTTGCCTGGAAATGTTTGCATAGATATTTTTATACAAGCAGACTCCAGAGATTTTTTCCTGTGGTAGACAACAAATGTTGGAGGTGTGACTGGGAAGAAAGAGAGAATTGGTAACATATTTTCTCGGGGAGCGGTAAGTTGGCAGACTTTAAGGATTCCTGCGGGATACACTGCTGGAGATGCTGGGTGGGCAGACTGGTGTGACGAGGGAGATGATTTTTCTGAGCTATGATACAGAATCAGAATTACCTAGACATGGTAGGGCCTTGCTGTGTCTAATTACGGTGGCTGCCAAAGAAGCAATCACTAGAAAATGGTAATAAAAATCTAAACCAACTATACTAGTACTGAATACAGTAACAGAGATAAAACAACTGGAATTGGGATCTTTAGAAAAGGGTAGGAGTAAACTGCATAGGAAAAAATGGGAATTGTGGAAACAACACACATGGGGAGAAACAATGTTTAAAACAGGACATAAATGAGCTATGTAATGTCTGACTGAAAATGACTGGGTAGGTTATAAGTGATGTATAATGTTTGCAACAGGGAGTATATCGGTATGGTTTATGATGTAAAATTCTTGCAACTAGGATTGTGTCATCGTGGTTAGTTTTAATTTATATAAATGTATGCCTGCCTATGTTTAAGTGATGTTTTAATAAAAATGTTTCTTGTTTAAAATTAAAAAAGCAGGAACTGAATAATTTATGTAATGCTGCTTAAGTTATATGATCTACAGATATGAGAAGTATGATGTTTGTAAAAGTGAACTTGTTAATGCAGTTTGAATAATTACCTTTATATAAATGTAAATTTGCCTATGTCACAAGTGATAACTCAATAAAGGTGTTTAAAAATAAAGAAAGGATTGGGAAGAGACACTGGATAAGCAATTCACAAAGAACCAATAGGAGGAGATATGTATGGCTCACAAATATGCAACAAAGTAAAGAAGATTCAGAATATTTGCTTGGAAGTGTTTGTATTGATATTTTTATATCCCAAAAAATACCCAAAATAATTTTTCTTCAGGTGGACTCCAACTGTTGGAGGTGTGATAGGGAAGAAAGATGCAACTGGGAACATATTTTTTGGGAGTGTAATTATTTGGCAGAATTACAAATTCCCTGCAGACTACTCTGTCAGAAATACTGAGTAAGCAAATTGGTGCACGTAAGGAAATTATTTTTCTAAGCTGTGATACAGAATCATAATTTCCTAGACATAGTAAGGCCTTTCTGAGATTATTTCTGGTGGCTGCTAAAAAAGGAATTACTAGAAAATGGAAATCAAAGCCTAAATCAACTGTACTAGAAGTAGTTAATATAGCAACAGAAATAAAAGAATTGGAAAGTGGGATCTTTAGAAAAGGGTAGGAGCAAGTTACATAGAAAATAAGGGAATTGTGGGAAAGTACAGTTGTGTACACTTACCATAAATGTAAATGTTCAGGTGTATTCACTTTTGAAGTCATCACATTTGGGCTATCACTGCCAGGGTAGCCCTCGACCGGCCCGAATACCAGAGGCTTAGTACTTCTGTGTCAGTTGCTGTCGCCTCAGGACAGACGTCAGGTCGTCAGAAGTATAAAGTAAGGCAACTGACATCATTATATCACTTTTTCTTGCCCTGTCAGGTGCCCCCCAAGTGGGAGCCAGGTTATGGTGGAAGAACCCGACCGGTAGAAAGTAAATAACAAAATGTTCCTTGTAAGTAGAGAGAGAAAAAAAAAGAAGAGGATAGAGGGAGGGATACTGCAATAGTGAATACAGTCGAACATCTACATTTATGGTAAGTGTACACAACTGTACTATGTTCTTTCTGTTTCACTGTTGCAGTCATCACATTTGGGTTGATTCCCAAAGCTGAGAAAAAGGGTGGAGGCAGTCAAGGAGACTAGGGGCTGGCTAGGCTGCCCTGTAAGACTGCAGTGACAAAGCCTGCCCTGGATTTGGAGAAGATAGGCAGGTGGTAATGCTTGGTGGAAGTGTTAACAGATGTCCAGGTGGCAGCCTCCAGGATGTCCCTGGTGGGTCTCCTCTGAGGAAAGCTGCAGAGGTGGAGGATGCTCTGGTGGAGTGAGTCCTGACCCCCTTAGGGGGGAGGTTTTCCATCTTACTTGTAACAGAAATGGATGCAGTGTGCTATCCATTTGGAAATTGTTTGTTTGGAAATGGCTTTGTCCTCTGCCTCTGCAGCTAAGCTAATCAGTGATTGATCAAACTTTCTGAATGGTTTAGTCTGTCAAAACAGAATCTGAGCTGTCTGTGCACATCTAGAGAGAGCAGGATCCTTTCCCCCTTGCTTTGTGGGTTAGGAAAAAAGGTGAATAAGTGAATGGATTGGTTTAGAGCCACACTGGACACCACTTTGGGCATGAAGGATGGGTTAGTCCTGAGGGGAAACCCTGTCAGCATGGAAGATGAAGAAGGGCTCCACAGCCATGAGTGCTTGTAGCTCAGACACTCTTCTGGCTGAAGTGATGGCCAGAAGAAAAGCTGTCTTCCAGGAGAGAAATTTTAGCTCTGCTAAAGATGCTGGTTCAAAGGGTGGCAGGGTGACCTTTTCCAACACAAAGTTAAGGTCCCAAGCTGGGGTGGGTGCTGCTCTGGGTGGCCTTAAGTTGATGGCCCCTCTTAGGAATTGTTTGATCAGAGGGTGTGAGAAAAGGGGCTGCTCAGTGTGGAAATGAGCAGAGATGGCAGCGGCATGAATTTTAATAGAGGAAAAGGACAGACCACTGTGTAGCATGTCAGCTAGGTAATCCAGGATGAGAGGCAGAAGGGCTGTGCCGTATCAGCCCCCTTGGCCTGAATCCAGGTGTCGAACCTTTTCCATTTGTCAGCATAAGACCTTCTAATGCTAGGGCATCTGGCCTCACGTATAACATCTAGAACCTGTTTACTGAGGTTGGCATATTTTTCAGTGGTCAGGCAATAAGCCAGGTTGCCAAATTGAGGGTCTGCAATTGAGGATGCATGAATTCTCCTTCCCTCTAGGTGAGGAGGGTTGGGGTCTGAATGAGATGCCATGGTGGCAGTGGGGACAGGCTGCGCAGCAGTGGATACCAGTGCTGGCGATGCCAGTCTGGAGCAATAAAAATTGTCCTTGGTTTTTCCTCCCTTATTTTGAGCAGTACCCTGGTAATGAGAGGTAGTGGAGGAAATGCATAGACCAACAGATGGACCCAGGGAAAGGATAGGGGATCCACTTTCCAAACCAAGCGGTGATGTTCCCTGGTGCAGAACTTGCTACTCTGATGGTTGGTGTGGGAGGCAAAGAGGTCGACCTTTGGGGTGCCCCATTTCTGAGTTATTAGGGTGAAGGTTCTTTTGTCTAGCTGCCACTTGTGTGGTTCCAGATGATTTCTGCTTAAGTGGTCTGCCAGAGAGTTTAGAGAACCTGGCAGGAATTGTGCTAGCAGGTGGAATTGCATGGCAGAAGCTGCATGCCAAAGAGTCACGGCCAGCCTACATAGAGGGTAGGATTGAATCCCTCCCTGCTTGTTGATATACCACATTACAGTGGTGTTGTCTGTTTTTATCAGGAGAGCCCCCGGGGACAGTAGGGCTTGAAAGCTGTCAATGTGTGCTGGACAGCTGACATCTCTTTCTGGTTGATGTGCAGATGGATTTGCTGTGGGCTCCATTGGTCCTGTATGCACCTGCCATCCAGGTGAGCATCCCAGGCATAGTATGATGCATGTAGTGAGGGTCTATGCGGCGTGAGGTGGTGAGAAAGGTAGTCCCTTTTTGTAGGAGCATGCTGCTGTCCACCAAAGAAAACCTTAGGCAAGGTATCATTGGTATAAGAGTTTCCAGGTCTTGAGAGTGCTGACACCAAAGACTTTTTAGGTACCACTGAAGTTTCCTCATATGCAGTCTGGCATATGGAATGAGTTGAATGCAAGATGCCATGAACCCCAGAGCTTGCAGGATTTTCCTTGCAGATAACTGGAGTCTGGTGGCTAGTTGATAGAAGTAGAATGTTAGGTAAGTTTGATTTTTCTGGTGTAAAGAATGCCATCTGGGATACTGTGTCCAGGCTTGCTCTCAGGAATATAATCCTTTGGGTGGGTACTAGTTTGGATTTCTTTTCGTTGATACTGTACCCTAGGGAGGTCAGTAGGGACTTTACAATGACCAGGTGCTTGAGCAGCTTTTCCTGACTGTCTGCCTGAATTAGGCAGTCGTCTAAGCTTGGGTAAATTTGGATATTTCTTTGTCTGCAAAAGGCAATGGTGGGAGCCAGACATTTTGTGAAAACTATGGGAGCAGTAGATAAGCCAAAGAGAAGCGCAGAGAACTGAAGGTGCAGGGATCCTGCCCTGAAACGTAGATATTTCCTGCATGATTCCCTGATAGGAATGTGGAGGTAGGCCTCTTTTCGGTCTAGAGTGGCTAGCCAAGCATCCTTAGAGAGCATGGGTAGCAGTTGCTGGAGGGTGAGCATTTTGAATTCTGGATTCAACAGGAAGGTGTTTAGAATGGATAGAGTGAGGATGGAGCACCAGGTGCCCTCATTTCTGGGTACCAGAAATATTCTGGAGTAGAAACCTTGGCCTATCTGTTCTGCAGGAACGTGCTCTACTGCCCTCATAGAGAGCAGGGAAAGGACTTGCTTTTTCACCTCTGCCCACTGGTTTGGGGCCAGATCTGGGAACCCTTTTGGGGTCGGAAGAGTGTGGCAAGAAAATTTGTATCCCTGGGACACTATGTTGAGGACCCAGCAGTCGCTGGTAATGGTGGCCCAGGTGCTTGCGTGAAAGGAGAGTCCCCCACCCAGGGGTAAGAGTAGGTGGGCAAAGGGAGGGGGTGGGGGAGGAGAGTCATTGTCAGTTTTTACCATGAGGGGATGGCTTAGAACTCCCTGGTTTTGAAGTGGAGAAATTCCACTGTTTTGATCTCGCATTCCCTGTGGCTGGTGTCTGGGGGGGGGGGGGTCTGCTTCCCCATGGTCTAGGCTGAACTGACCTGGTGGGAGCAGGAAAGGACCAGTGCTTGGAGGGGCAATGCCTGCTGAACCTTGGTGGCTGGACCTGTATGAAATCCTTAAATGTCTGCATAGATTTAGCTTTTTCTTCCATCTTAAGACCTCTTCTGCCTTAGTGTCAAATAAGTTGTCTTTGTGCAAGGGTGCATCCAATAATTTAGATTTAACATGGTCTGGCAAGGGCTGTTTCTTAAGCCATGCATCTCTTCTAAGGACAGAACCAGTGACTGCTGCACTGCAAGAAGCTTCTATGGAGTCAAAATCACAATGTAAGGTATGCTTAGTCACTTAACTTGCAGAATGCATTAACTCTTGTAACTCTAGATTCTGCACAAGCAGGAAAGGAAGACACTTTTTGTTTGAGGAGTTCCATGATATGTTGCTGAAATTTTAGCATATGGAACTGGCAATTTAGTCCTCTGGTAGCAAGAGTAGCAGAGGTGTATACTTTTTTACCCCATCTATCAAATGCTCGGGAATCCCTATCTGAGGGAGTGGGATTCTTAGCAGAGATTGCTTTAATTCCTTTGGACCCTTGAGAAATTACCTCAGGGTCAGCAGTAGGGTTTTTGAAAATAAATTTGTGAGAGTCAGGGACTCTGTAATACCTGTCAGGTTTTCTGGGTGCAGGAGGGAGGGTGTCAGGAGTCAAACTGAATTCCAGAAAAACATCATCCACAACATCCAGGAATGAGGGAATGGCCAGGAGTCTGTGCTGTGGAAGATCCAAGAATTCTCTGGGTCTCTTTTTAGACTGAGGGTAGTCCTGACATTCCCATTGGAAATGCTCCCTTAAGGTATGATGGGTTTCCCCAAAGGAATAGTCCTCGGGTGAAGCTGAATGAATGGATTCCTCTGTATCACAATCCTCATAAGCAGAGAGGGGTTGCATGTCCTCATATTCAGATGCATCAGAGTCATCAGACTCCTGTTCAGACAAAACTACTAATGACAGATCACTTTTCCTTTTGGAAGGGGTAGCTTGGCTTCCCCTGATCAGCATGATAAGGTCTTCCACCATTTTAAGCATTTGAGACTGAGGCAAGGAAGCAGGAGCCTGAGATTGGGTCGTTGGTTTCTTGGGTGTGGTTCGTACCCTGGGCCATAGAAACTCAGTAGTTTTTGAAAGAATGGTAGACGCGAATGAAGTCAGTTTGTGACGATAATTGGTAGTGCGAAGTACTTCCTTTGAAACCGATGCCCGCTCAGTGGCTCTGGACCCATCCAAAGGTGAGACAATCGCAGGATCCTTAGCCGAAGAAGAGTTTTGTGGCATACCAGACTCAAAAAGGGATTCAGTAGTGGCCTGCAAATCCACAGAAGTGGGCATCAGAAGCTGCAAAAGCACCTCACTGAGGACCGGAGAACTGACGATTCACTTAACGGAAGCGTCGTCGGTAGGTATAGACCTGTGCAGGCTGTCTCTGTCTTTATCCTTACGTTTTTTCGGAAGATCTGCTATCGGATGGCATACCAAAGTCATATCCGAATTTGAGGACTGTAAGCAAAAATATCTAGCTACAATAAGGGCCCAACAACATATAGTTCTGGCTTTAAACAAAGCACAAAAGCGACAGTGAGGAACGTTGTGGTCTGGGCATAAGCAAGTGACGCAGTAAGAATGAAAGTCTTGGTGTGGTATTTGCTTTCCAGAGGCGAGACAATTGTTAACTTTTTCTGACATTGGTTAGAGCAAGAAAAAAGGATCCCCAATGGGGAACTTAGCTTTTAGAAGACTTCAGCTTCACTTCGAAAAATGAAACTCAGGTAGCGGCTAACCAGCACTTGTGCGAACTGCTTCTGCTTCAGGCTCCTCGACAAGAAAGACTGATGTAATGGTGTTGGCTGCCTTACTTTATACTACTGACGATCTGACGTCAGTCCTGAAGCGACAGCAACCAACGCAGAAATACTAAGCCTCTGGTACTTGGGCAAGACTAGGGTTACCCTGGCTGGGATAATCCAAATGTGATGACTGCAACAGTGGAACACGAAGAACATCAACACATGCACAGTAATGTTTTGAAGGAGGAATGAGGCTTATGGGAAGGTAGGAAATGAAAAAACTATGTAATGTTTGACTGACAATTAATGTATGAATTGTAAGTGAAGTATAATGTTTGCAACTGAAAATATATTAACTTGATTTGTTTTCATTTATATAAATGTATGATTGCCTGCTTATTAAGTGATAACTCAATAAAGATGCTTCTTGGTTAAAAATATCACACATGGTATCTGCATTGATTAAAATTGTGCAGAATATGCTGAAACAAAACCAATAAAACCACTCCCGAAAATAAGCACCTTAGCATGCAAAAAGAAATTAAAGGACAATCCAGCTAAAGATGGAAATTAATCTTTATGACAGTGCAAGACGTGTATACCTAAATATCAGTATATGGATGGAATGGAGAATACACCTCTATCATAGTCTGTACCAGAAAACACTGACAGAAGGAAGAATTAGGAAAGCACCTAAGGAGAGAATTTGTCCTCAAACTTGAAAAATATATAATAATTGTGTGTGTGTCCATGTATACATAATAAGGGCCGAATATCATATACTGACAAGACAGTTTAAAGGCTTATATCCAAAGGATGTCAAATTAAAAAAAAAATGTATACAGCAAGCCAGATTCCAAAACACCTGCTGTCAGTGTAAGTGACTTACATCAGTGCAAGCCTGTCCAGACACAGAAAAATTTGTTCTCGGTGTAAGGCTTCTCTATAAAGCAGGATTACATCAGTGGCCAGATTCCAAACCACTTGCTCCGAACATATTATATATCTGCACTGAAAAAAAAAAACAATGATATAGGTGACCTTATATCAGCTTGGCTTTATAAAAGGCATAGTATGCCTGCTCAGTCTGAATGAGTTCTTTGAAAGGGTTACTAAGACCACGAATAAGGGGCACACAATTCACACTACTTATCTGGACCTTGTTACAGTCTATGATATTGCCATCTCAATACTAACCCATACATAGTTTGCTTTAATAGTAATTGGAAGTCAGACAGAACAATATCATTAAGGTAGGGGATACTTGCCACAGACAGAAAAATGGTCTAAGTTTGATGTTTGTATATATATATATATATATATAAAAGATTCTTTCCCGTTTTCAAAAACAAAAAATGCACAAAAACACATTTTTATAATTAATAAGTCCCTTTTGAACTACCACGAATAAACAAGATGCACACAGCAAGAATATAATGAGAAAAAATGTAAACACATAGGGAAAAAAAATGAATACACAAAACAAACAAATACTGACCATGAGACAAAAATATTCACAGGTCAGTGTAATCCTGAAAGGTTTCCTAATAAATGATCGAAGATGCATTCTTTCGAATGTGTCTTGATTGAACTTGAAAGTACAAAAAGGCAAAATAGTGAAACGGCATATAAGCAAATTCTTTCCCTGGGAAAGAAATTGCTTGGCCGCTTCAGTTACTTTGCCGTTTTCATGACTGTAGTGCGATCTCAGAGTTGGTATGTTTAAGTAGGGGGGTGTGGAGTGCACAGCCCCCACATCGGGGGGGGGGGATGAAGCCCCCTACTTTATGTAATGTTATTTTTTTTATTTATTTTTTTTTTTTTTGTGGAACAGAGATTTTCTTCCCTTTAGCCTGGTAGAGCACCCCAGCACTACCAGGCTTCAACTCATACCATACATTTTGGAAACAAAACCCGGACCAAAATACAAAAGGCAGGGGTGTATCTATATTCATCAAGGATACCTTCACCTCCAGGTTAGTGGCACAGCATGATGCTTCAGAGATCATCCACTTGCAACTAACAATGGGCAGAACTGCAATTCAAATTGTAGCTTGCTACGGATCACCCACCATGTCCCAGGACCCCCATTCCGCACTTTTGGAAACACTCGGAAACATAAAGGTCCTACCAAACACCTTGATATTGGGCGATTTCAATTACCCAAATATTAACTGGGAGAACTACTCAAGTACTAACTCCCTTGCCCAACATTTCCTAGAATTTATAAACTCAAACGCCCTGGATCAATTGGTCAACACCCCCACCAGAGGTGACAACATACTGGACCTGGTCATCACCAACATGGGCGACTGGTGTTCCACACCAGAGGTCAAACCCTCGCTGGTTACATCTGACCATAAACTAATCACTCTGGATATCCACATTCGGCTTCCACCCTCGGTCAAAGAAACCACCGTTTAAAACTTTTTAAAAGCAAACTTCACATTACTTAAGAACATGGTGGAAGGTTTCAAATTCCCCATGGTAAAGGATAACACTGCTCAAGCTGCAAAATCATTTACTAATGCATTCTACGGGCACCTACAAGAATGCATGGATCATGCTATCCCAAGCAAAGCCAAAACTCACTCCTCCAAGAAAAGGAAACCAGTCTGGTGGACCCCTGCCATAAACAAGCTATACAATAGATGAAGGAAACTAGTACAGAAAAGAGTAAAATCCCAAGAAGGGAAGACATCCCTGATCAGTATCAGCAAGAAACTACGATCCCTCATAAAATCATCCAAGGGGAGCTTCGAAAGAAAAATTGCCAAAAGACTCCAAAGATAACCACAAGGCATTCTTTAGCTATGTCAAGAATCTAAGTGGCAATGCTCAGATCTGCTTGGAGTTAGTGCAGAATGGCACAAAATAAACTGATCCGACCAATATTGCCAACATCCTGGCAGACAGGTTCAGTGCAAACTTCACCCCCCTCTTAACCCCTAAAGGGCCCATAACCATACCAGAAGAATGTAGAGCCCCTGAATTTACAGACACTCAGGTTAAAACAGCCCTCTCCAAAGCCAAAAAACACAGCATCAATGGGACCGGACGGTGTCCCAGGCCGCGTCCTACACGAGCTCAAAGACAAACTAACCCCTCACCTAAACACACTGTCCAAACTCAGCCTCTCCGCAGGCACACAGCAACAGTTATTCCACTCCACAAAGGTGGAGCCACAACAGACCCCGGGAACTATCACCCCATAAGCCTGACTAGCTTGGTCTGCAAGGCTATGGGGTGCATCATCATGGAACACATTAACAGAGACATTGGGAACCTCCAAACACTGGACCCTACCCAGTTCAGCTTTGTCAAGGGAAGATCATGCTTCCTAAACCTGGTGGACTTATTTGAGACAGTTACCAAGGCTACAGACAAAGGAAAGCTGGTACACACAGCCTACCTAGACCTCGCAGAGGTCTTCAACACCATTCCCTATTCTGGTATTATAGACAAGCTCACCAGCCTGAACATAAACCCCAATGTCACAAGATGGATTGCCAACTGGCTCACGGACAGAACCCACATGGTGAGAGTTATGGGAGCTAGGTCTGACTCTAAACCGGTTACAACTGGCGTTCCCCAGGTCTCAGTCCTAGGACCCCTCCTGTTTGGCATATACTTTTCAGAGGTACAGGCAAGCACAGGAGGACTATGGCTGATCAAGTTCGCAGATGACTGCAAACTAGGGTTTATAACTGACTCTCTAGCTGACACAGACATCCTCCAAAAGAGTCTCACTGAGATGGATACCTGGTGTCAAAATCATGGTCTCAAGCTAAATGCCAAAAGTGCATAGTCATCCCCTTTGGAAAAAAACAAAGTACTCACAAACTACCACATAGGTGGTAGTCCCCTAAATATGAAAGACGTAACAAGGTATCTGGGGACCCAAGTAGATAGTAATCTCTTCTTTAATAATCACATTGCCAAAGTGGTTAGAAAATCCTTCTATGTGGCCCACCTAATCACAAAAGGGTTCACATTCAGATCAAAAGAGGTCACTGTGCCCCTCCACTCATCACTCATCAGACCCATCATAGAGTACAACACCCCATTTAGCATGTACCTTACAAGACACCTGCAACAGCTGGAAAGATGACAGAAGTACCTCACCAAGAGGATCACTGGCCTCAAACAGATGCCCTATGCAGCTCAACTAAAGAAACTTCAGCTGTACTTGGTTGCATACAGACTACTCATAGGTTATCTCTGTCTGACATACAAGGCCATGTCCAACTCAGAATTGATGGACATGCTCCACCTAAAGAAAACCATATACCCCTCGAGCCACACACTCTAGGGATCTAAACCTCACCACAACAATAAATAGGACATGCTGGTGGGATAGATTCCTGTCCCAGAGACTTCCCATGCTTTGGAACAAGATTCCAATTTACATTACGCAGAGCTCCTTGCTAACACTCTTCAAGAGAAACCTTGACGAGTGGATGGAAAACAGAAAGTTTACCCCGGGGATCACTTCAGTGGCTCTGCTGGAGAGAGGCACAGGGAACTAATCTAAGGGGGCGGCGAAAGCCAACACATTTCGGCGGGGCTTATAAATGCCTTTGGGCAGGTAGCCTACTACCTACCTATGAACCTAAGCATTCAAGATTGTAAGCTTTCACTTACATGGGTTCGATAAATCATCCTGAAACACAACATACAACAAAAATTATAGCAGTGGCAAACCTGACGGACCACAATTCCAGGAAAATTATTAAAAACACCTGAGGGAATTAGGAAACTATTCAGGGTGTTTTATGAAAGTCTTTAGAGAGGTGATAAATGGGTAGACCAGGATAAGATTTTGTAGAAGAATTTCATGGCAAACTTATAATTGCTAAAGGTGGTGCAGCTACAGGATTAACAGTTACTCTTAAATACAAATGAAGAAGAAATAACAAATGTGATTGGCAGCTGTAGATAAGTCACCACGGCTGGATGGTATAACCATCAAAATCTGGAATTTGGGGTGGGGGACGTTAATAAGGATTTGGAAGAAATGATTTAAAAGTGTCTTGAAGGGGAAGATACCTGCACCATGGAGGAAAGCAACGTTATGGCTTTACCTAAAGAGGTGGAGGATCCGGTACAGTCTGCCCAACATAAACCATTTCAATACTAAATAGTGACTGCTAAGTATTTATGTCTATATTAGTGAAAAGATCAGCAAAACTGTTGTGAAAATTCACAGATGCAGATCAGTGTGAATTTGTAGAGGTGGAAACAGATATCTGACAACATTAACAGAATTTTAATAATTCAGACACCTGCAGAAGACAAAGAATTACTACTATTGCTGGTAAGTATGATAAACAGAAAGCTTTAAATCAGTGTATTAGAAAGCATGTGAAAAGGACAAAAGGGACATTTTCAACAAACTAGTTGTGCACAACAACACTAATTCGACAAATGATAGAAAACTGCACTGTACCAATTGTCTAATATTAAACAGCCATTTTTGCTCCTACTACTAACATACAAAAATGGTTAGAAGAGAGGAACAAAGAAAACATTTTTATAGGTTCATAGGTACGTAATAGGCTAGCTGCTCGTGGGACATTTTAAGCCTAGCCAATTCTTCTTGGTGAGAGTCAAACGCTGTATATCTTTGTCTGTAAAGTAAACACCTTAAGCATTATGCCAAACCCAACCCTTTTTGGAAAGAAAATAGTGATTCAAACTTAATAACAACTTTGCACTTTTTTTTTCATTGGATGCTGGCCAAATTAAAATGCCATTTGTAATTACTGGAAAACCACGTTGATGTGAAAAAGTCTTTGAAAAGGTTTGTCAGAGTCCCAAGCTTGTGTATAAAAGAAATACGAACTTAAAATCAATCTTTCAGAAATCTGAAAAAAAATGATAAAGGCACATATGTCAGTAGGCACTGCAAATATTGCAAATTTATGGTGAATTATAAACAATGGAAGATATAGACAGGGTTAGAAGCAAGGGCAAAGTGGGGAGAGGGATTTTGTGTAATAAACTGAATTTGTCTAGAGGTAAAAGGCAGGGTTGTCCTCTTTCTAAACTGCTGTTTCTATACAAATATACACATTTGTCCTGTGGATGAGACATTAAATCGAGCCCTGATCAGCTTCAGTTGGTCGTAGCTCAGGTGAATGTAAAAGATCCCATTGCACCTATCAAAAAGAGTAGGGGAAGTTCCCTGATGCCCCGGCCAAATTTCCTCTAGTAGTACGAATACCACCTTGGGTCTTCCATGAAAAAAGCTACTAACCTAGTGGGACTAACCAACAAAAAGATAAATATATGTATACATACACACAACCGCGGCAAGGCTAGCCAAGTAGCAGTGTTAAACATTGGCTCTAAATGACCATCACTGTTGTTATGACAACCTGATCCCATATGCAAAAATGGGAAAAGGGGATAAACACACACAAAGAGAGAGCAATTAGCAATAAAACTGAAAAAAGAAAACAATCAAGTTTATCAATGAAAGGGAAGACAGGAAATAATAGTATTGTTTGCAGATGACATAATATATCTGACAAAGCCAAAACAAAATGCTTTTGGGTTATAAAATTAACACAAATAAAAGAACTGCAACAATTCCCATACCTTTCAGAGCATGAAAAATTATGTACTTAGCAGTTTGGATGGAAACTAGATAACTCAAAAGGAAAGGGAGTACAAGCTCTTGATTGTGGATCTGGACTGCAAGATACAGGCATAGAAAATGCTTTTTGTCCCCTTGATTCGATACCTCTGCCATGTGTATTTTTTTCAAATGGATGAAAAATTATGGGAAAAACAGATAAAGGAAGAACTTTACTTGGGAAGGAAACAGGCATAGGGTTAATTGGGATAAGATGATCATAATGGATCAAAGATGCATGGAGTTGACTAATATAAAGGGTTACTTTAAAGGTCTACAGTTATGGCAGTTATATATGCTACAAGTACATGGATATAAACCAAAATAGAAAGATATGACAATAAAGCACGGAGGGACTACCACAGATAGCGAGAGATTACTTTACTGGAAGGAAGTGTTGAGGTCAAAGAAAAACAACCAGGTAGAATGTCAGCTATTTGCAAATGATAGATATACCAAAAAGTAAACCACTGAATGGACTGAATAGAGAGCTTTGGCTGATAGGGTTCCAAAGCATACATATAAAGACAAAGAGTAGACCAGAAACAGTGAGACATAAACTAAGGAGGCTAGCACAATAACCAACATATTAGGAGTAAATTACACAGGGAGGAAATGTAAGAGAATGGGAGGAAGTAAAGAACTGTTTGGAGTGCATGATATGGATGAGCTTCCCTTATCAGGGAACAACTGCCGAAAACAGACAGAGAAAGTGAAGAGTGGTCATATGTGGTAGAATATGTCATGGAACTGAGAACAGGCAGGGCTGTGAAATGGGATAATCAGTAGGGGGGATACAAAATCACACATTATGATTATAAAACACACCCAGAGGAAATCAGACAGGTTTGGAAGAAAAGCATGGGTGGCCAAGTTTCATAGAAAACATGAAGGGAGTATGCAATGTTTCAAAATATGAAACAAAATCAAGAAGGATTAGGATATTAGCATGGAAATGCTTGCACAGATATTTTTATACCCCAAGTAAATTTGAGGGGACTTTACCTCAGGTCCAGAGTAAATCTTGGAAGTGTGTGGAGAGTGAAAAGAGAAAATAGGAGCAAGTTTTTTTTTCGCTAGAGTGTAGAGCTGATGGAGTTTAAAGACACATATCACAATACCCTCAGGCAGAAGCTCAGTGAGCAAGTGCTAGTTACTGAAGAGACAATGCTGTTAAAATGGAGTAGGGGAAAGAATAGTTGTGTAAAATATTACTATAACACTAGATGTCCTTCTCTTCACTGTTGCAGTATTCCTTACAGTAGGGGATCCCCTGCCTAGGGCAGGCTGACATCCAGCCAGTATATCAAAGCCTTAGGTTGCAATATGGGCTTCTTGCATCACACATATGTTCCCGCGCACAGCATAGGGCATAAAGGTGATGTATGGATGTACCATCCTCAGAACCAAAAAGCCCAAGGAGGAACAAAAGCCCTAGGAGAAAAGAGGAACATGTGCATCCAGAAGAAGAATGAAACAGGGGGAGGGAGGAGGAAGGGAGTGAATAATGCAACAGTGAAGAGAAGGACATCTATTGTTATGGTAAGACTTTACACAACTGTGCTATGTCCTTCCTTATCACTGTTGCAGTACTCCTTACAGAAGGGAGAGTATAAAAGCTCAGGAGGAAAGGTGGGAGGATGATGGGCCAGCAAAGCCTTCAAGAAAAACATGCAGGATAGCCCTAGTAAATCTGGCTCTAGCCCTAAAAACTACACACAACTTACAGTGTTTGGTAAAAGTATGCACAGAAGCTCGAGAGGTTGCCTTAATAATGGAATTAGAACCCAAACCTTTGAAAAAAGCACCAGAAGAAGCCACATAACTGGTAGAATGGGCCTTAACAGAAGAACGGCATTTCCCATGAAAAGAGCAGCAAAAGGAAGTGACCTTAGATAATCATGAAAAAATACTTTACTTAGAAACAGGCAAACCCAAAGACCTAGGATGAAAGGACACAAAAAGATGTTCAGATTTATGAATGATTTTAGTTTTATACAATTAATATCCGAGTTGTCTGTGCAAATCCATAATGTGAAGAATATTATCACTAGCAGACTGCAGAGAAGGGGAAAAAGTGGGCAAATGAATAGACTGATTAAGAAACAACTCATGAACCACCTTTGGCATAAAAAAGGATTAGTATGACAAGACACCATGGCCTTATGAAAAACTAAACAAGGAGGAACAGCCATAAGGGTCTGCAGGTCAGACACTCATTTGGCTGAGGTAAGGGCCAAAGGAAGAACAGTCTTCCGAGAACAATGCTGGAAATAAGCTGAAACTGTAGGCTCAAAAATGCGTGAGTCAATTTTTTCCAAGACAAAATTAAGGTCCCAGGAATGAGGAATAGTCTTCCTTGGGGGCCTTATATTAAGGACATCTTTAAGGAAGTTTGACCTCAACTCTAGAAGCCAAAAGAGGAGTCAAAAGCAGACAAACAGAAGTGGCTGGTAGGTGAGCTTTAACAGAAGAGTATGCCAACCCAGCAATAAACAGCTTGTACCAATAAGAGTGAACCAAAGGAAGTTCCACAGAAGGTGGATCCATGTTATGAGCAAGACACCTAACATAAAATCTCTTCCATTTGGACACATAAGATTTCCTGCTAGTGGGTTTCCTAACCTCCTGCAGAACCCAAAGCATGCCCTCAGAAAAAAAGGTGTCTAAAAGGGATCAAAACCCTATCACCCACAAAGTCAGTTGAAGAGTGGACAAGTGGAGATGGATGAGAGACCCCTTGTCCTGTACGAATAGGCTCACCAGGTGAAGCAACCTGTAATGACTGACCTTGGTAAATGCAGAAGAGGAGGAAACAAATGTTGTTTGAGCCAAAAGGGAGTCACCAACAAGATTTTGGGAGAGTCTTGTATCTTGACCAAAACCCTTGGCATGAGTGGAAGGGGAGCGACGGAATAAAGAAATATCCCCTTCCATGAAAAAAGATAGGGCATCCACCTTCCAAGCCAGAGGACATAGGACTCTGGTGAAAAAAAAAAATCTACCTGAGAGTATCCCGCTGGTGGATAATGTTCAGAAACAGATGTCTATGAAGCATCCTCTCATGAGTCTGTGTTAAGAACCTGTTCAGAGGGTCTGCCAAAATGTTCTGATCTGATGCCAAAATGTTCTGATCTGAGGGAATATAAGCAGCCTGAAGAGACACCTGATACTAGACAGCTAGATCCCAAACCTGTGCCCCCCCACCCAGTTAATGTCAGTGAAGATTTTGAGGGTCCCTGGAAGGAAAAGAAAATGAAAGGCCTGAAGAGCTAGGAGAAGAACTCTCATCTCTTTGCTGTTGGCATGGTCCTTCCTTTGACAAACAGACCAAAGGCTCTGAGCTTTCGGAGGAGGGAAGGAGACCCCCCCCCCAACCCAAGTCTGAGGTATCCGAAAAGAGTTTCTGCATGGGGACTGGAGTTGAGGGACAGCTGATGAATCCACCACTGAAGCTCTAACCTGAGACATGAGAGAAGAGAAAATGGAAAGTCTAAACAATGAGAATGTTGAAGCCAGACTGACTTTAGGAACCACTGAAGCTTTCTTATATGAAGTCTGGCCAGAGGAAGCATTAGGAATGGTGGACACCATGTATCCTAAAGCCCTTAGAAACTCTCTGCCTGTAATGGAAATGACAGGAAGAAGGACAGAAAAATACAATCAAATTCAAAGCCTTGGGAGAAGAAAAGGGATGCCAGCACTGGAATGGTCTGGAGCCTGCACCCGAGAAAAACATGATACTGAGAAGGAGTCAGGAAGAATTTTTGGAAGTTCACTGTAAACCCTAGACTTTGCAGAAGACAAATAATATAATGAAGATGCTGAAGTAAAATCTCTGGTGATGAGGTCTGAATGAGCAGGTCATCCAGATAAGGAAAGCTCTATATTCCCCTCATCATGCACATGCAAAAAGCAATCACAGGAGCGAGGCATTTGGTGAAGACCCTTGGGGGCGGTAGAGAGGCCAGAGGGCAAAGCACAGAACTGAAAATGTAAGAAAGCAACAGAGAAACGTAAACATTTCCTGAAGAGGGGATAAACAGGAATGAGGAGATAGACATCCTTGAGATCCAGAGAGACTAGAAAAGCCTGAAGAAGAAGAGGAAACAATGGCTGAAGGGATAACATTTGAAAAGAAGAAGCCTTCAGAAATGTGTTGAGCTGGGATAGATGCAGAATTGGTCTCCATGTGCCTTCCTTCCTGGGAACCAGAAATATTCCGGAAGTCGTCAAAACTGCCTGGATGGTTTCTTGAGAGAAAAGGCTCTGAAGAACATCTGGAAATAGGGCAGCTGATCCTGAAGAGGTTGAGGAATGTCCAAAAAGGGGAGAAGGGATTTTCAAATGATGTAATACCCCTGAGGAATGATGGAAAAAACCCAAGAGCAATGAGTGATCTGAAACCAATTTGGGTGGTCCTGATGGAGAATCTGTCTTCCGCACTGGCATTTCCCCTTTCTGAATGACATGTAAACCAACAGCCACCAAAAATAAGATACGAAGAAAAACTCCAGTGGAGCACTTACCTGAAAACGGCTTGGCAAGCAGCAGATGAACGAACGTTCAGACCAATGATCAGAGATGGCATTCAGACTGGCAGCAAAGAAGTTTTGAGGATGGCACTTCTGTATGTCACCTTTATGCATTACATCATGCCCAGGGAGCATACGTGTGACATACGATTTCCCTATTACAACCTAAGGCTTTGGTATACTGGCTGGACATTGGGCTGCCATAGGCAGAGGATCCCCTAAGGTAAGGAATACTACAAAAGTGATATAGAAGAACATCTAGAATGTCAGGAAATAAGAAGGCCTTAATTTTATTTATGTTAGCAGTCAAAAAAGCAATAACCAGAAAGTGTAAATTAAGTGTCACACCAACAATGAAAGCTGTGCTGGCTATTTTAAAAGAAATAAAGCAGTTGGAGTGAAACTTGTCAAATAATGGGAAGCATACTTCTCAACTGTACCAAATTCCTCAGTAAATACTGGTTTTGAGGACAAAATACTGGGGTGCCACAAATTCCTGAGTGGCCCCTTTAATTTCCGAATTTCTTGGGTTTTTATTTTTTAGTTTTGTTTTTTTTTGGGGGGGGGGTGAATTTTTTCCTGACATCATCACGTCCAGGGCATGTGCAATGATGTCAGCTTCACGAGACAGACAGACAGCCTGTCAGAATGTCGAGCCATTCGTTATTACTTAATTTAATTCAGCTTGCAGAGTTGGACCTGTCCGCATGTTTATTCAGGTAGTGCACATGTCTTTCTTCTCCCAGCTCCTCCAGGTAAGGCATAAACAACACCAACTGGGGCTTTACTTAATTCTGTTTACCAGTCTGCTTGGGACTGTGTTTAATTAATTTGGGACCAGTCATGTGCAGCACTAGCAGGGCAAGAGGCGAGATGTTTACTTATGAGAGGCGAGATGTTTACTTACACGTCTTTGGGCTCAATTACTTTTTTCCCAGGCATTACCTTGTACTTAAGCTGTTTTTACTTTGGGTGTGTGTGTGTGTGTGTGTGTGTGTGTATCTCGCCTACTTTTTCCAAGCAAGCTGTGTGTGTGGCTTTGGGACCTGTGTGTGGCTAGATTACTTTCACTTTTCCAAGCAAGCTCTGCATGCAAGCAAGGAAGCTGTGTGTGTGTAAAGCTCTGCATGCAAGCTGCGTGTGTGTAAAATGCCCCAGTTATGTATAACTGGTGGTTAGGGTTACTCAGACTTAAAGCCTGTACCTTAGGTACAAGGAGCAAGAGTCTAAATTCTCTACCCAAACCACCACCACTTGTAATTCAAGGAGTTAAGTCCATAGTTCTCAACTGTCCAAAGCTTTACTGAATGTCTGGAATGTTTGGCTCATACTTTTGGTCTGTTCCTCATACAATTTGTAGTTTTTTGGTAAATCAGTGAAAACTGAATTCAGTAAATAATGATAGCCATTTAAGTTTCAGTCTTCCTATCTTTAAGGAAATGCATGGCAACACAAAACATGTTATTGCAGCAGCTTTTCTAAGATTATACAAGCAACATTTAAAATGTGTCCCTGGTTTTGGGCCTTTGCACCCCTCCAATAAATTTTGTCTTTTTCCAGATTTCTTGTGCTGCATAGTTCTTCAGGGGGAGAGACGTTAATGCTGCTTACGCCAAGTCTGTGTTGTTAGTGTCACAACAGGTAGAATACTTGCTTTTGATACAGAAGGTTGTGGGTTCTACTCCCACAGTATGTAGATGGATTGCTAATACTGTACTGTGTTGTACTTTTAAAGGGGGCGGATGATGCAGTCCTCAGAATGTCCTCCTTTGGAGGAGATACATGTAACTAAGAACCTGCTGCCAGTTTGACAACCATTCCCTATTGCAATATTACTAGTTTATCTTTTTTTAATGTAACATAGACACTTTATTTGTAGATGAAACAATGAAACAAAGTTGCTGCTAGCAACAACCTCTTCATTAGTTACAGATCTCTTTAATGTGGCATTATTTAGATGACTTTTACTTCTGAAGAGATTGTGCATATTTACTGATACTGGTGGATTGTAGAAGTTTGAGTAGACTTTTATGATGGAAATGTTCTGAACTGGGCAGTTTTGTCATTACTGGTTCATGCACTTTGTTTCATTGTTTACTTGAAAAATGTTCAAAACAAAAAATTTGAAACGCACTCTAAAAAGTGTGCTGTATTATACAAGGAATATAATTTAATACAATCAGGAAGGTGTATTAAAGAACACATGTATGTTTCATGTGCAAGGGGCCTATGATTTGAAAACAGCCCAAAGGTAATTTTTATCGACCACTGACCAGATACATTTTTTTGAATGTAGGTTTCAATGCTGTTTCAATGAATGTCAGTTTCAATGGCAGAGAAGTTTTAATGCCAAGTCTATTTTAATTGTCAGCCTGTATTGCTTTGTTTAGCAGATGTCTATTAGTGTTTGTGCTATAAAATGTAAACAAAAGTTTTAAATTAAATCCAAATAACTGTAGAAGTAAAGCAGTATGCACATTACAGTGTTTATGGTACATGGGGCAAATAGCCAAGTAATGGTACATTGGAATGGCTGCAGGGAGTAGAGCTGTGTATAAGCGGTGGCCCCATTCAACCATGATTTTGTGAGGGGGGGCATTAAACTCAAAGATAGGCCCGGGGCGGCACAAACTCTAGCTACGCCACTGATCAGTAGGCCATGGAGAATGACTTTTGGAGGTCCTAGCAAACTATAATATTCTTTTGCTATGATAAGAATATTGCCTACCATTAAATGCCCCACTTTTACCACAAAACCCACATACTGCAAGTCACAAAAAACAAAATCCTAAGATTCATCATCTCCTCCCTTCCCAGTGAACATCATTGCTACACATAAAAAAAATGATTACCATTTACTACAGGGTCTGGGGACATATTTTGGTTGCCTGTTCTTCAGTTTGCGTTTGAAAGTTGGTATCCCACAATTCCATTGGAGCGGGGGGAGGTTTACATAATTATGTATGCAAATTTTATGTTAATTAGCATACAGATTTGTACCTATCTTTCATGGGCCATTGCCCAGATTTTTGATGTTTCCAGGTTGAGAGGTATTATGGGAAGAAAAAAGTACAGTTTTGTACCTACCATAAATGTAGATGTCCGAGAGGTATGCATCTGCAGTCCTAACAAATGGGTTGTCCTGCCTCAGGCAGCCCTTCGGTCGGCCGGATTCCAAAGTCTGGGTCTGGCCTCGGCTGATGTCGCACTTCACCCGACATCATAGCTGCTGTGAATTGGGTATAAAGGCATCAGCCGACGCCATTTTCCTCAGTGTTTCTTGCCCCAGATGCCAGGTGCCCTCTAGGAAGGCTAAATTTGGATAAATGTAAATGATTCCAAACAGTAGAGAACAAACAAAAATAAACATGTATATACATATATACAAACTAATACACCATAATAGATTCCCCCAGCTAGCTACAAGATGGGCAAATACCATAGGAGTACCACAGAGGGGAAGGAGGGTGGGTAATCCTGACTGCATATGCATACCTCTCGGACATCTACATTTATGGTAGGTACAAAACTGTACTATGTCCTTCAAGGATGCATCTGCAGTCCTAACAAATGGGTAGATTACCATAGCCAAACTGGGGGAGGAGGCACTAAGATGATTATGGTGCAGTTAAGATCCCTTGCAAAACAGCAGTTGCAAAACCTGCTCGGGATCTGGAGTATAAAGGTAGATTATAATGCTTGGCAAATGTATGCACGGAGCTCCAAGTAGCAGCTTCTAAAATGTCTTTGGTAGCCACTCCTCGTAAGAAGGCTGTAGTAGTGGCTGTAGCCCTTGTGGAGTGAGGTCTGATGTCTTTTGGAGTTGTCTTTCCATGAAAAGAGTAACAAAATCTAATGCAATTTCCTATCCATTTTGAGATTGTCTGTTTTGAAATTGCTTTTCCTTCCATTCCTGTTGCATATGCTACCAGAAGCTGGTCAGTTTTTCTATTGTTCTTGGTTCTGTCCAGATAGTAGCGCAATTGCCTGTGCACATCCAAGGTATGTAGTAGTCTTCCCCCCCTGTTCTGTGGGTTGGGGAAGAATGTTGGTAGGTGGATTGCTTGGTTCAATGATACCCTGGAGACCACTTTTGGCATAAAAGTAGGGTTAGTTCTCAAGGACACTCTATCCTGATGGAAGATAAGGAAGGGCTGTACTGCCATTAATGCCTGTAATTCAGAAACCCTTCTTGCTGAAGTGATTGCAAGCAGGAAAGCAGTTTTCCAAGATAAGAACTGTAATTCTGCTGTTGCTGCTGGTTCGAAAGGGGGAAGTGTTAACTTTTCCAGCACAAAGTTAAGGTCCCATGTAGGCAAAGGTGGCTTCCTTGGAGGCTTTACATTTTAATTCCTCTCAGGAACTGTCTGAGTAGAGGATGAGAGAAGACTGGAGGATCCATGTTGTATTCTGCTGAAATTGCTGATGCATGAATCTTAATGGAGGAGTAAGACAGGCCATTGTGGAAAAGTTCTGCTAAATATTCCAGGATGTTAGCTATGTTTGCTAATGATACATTTTCTCCTTTTGCTGCACTCCAAATGAGGTATCTTTTCCATTTGGCTGAATAAGTCTTCCTTGTGGAGGGCCTGCGAGCCTCCAGGATAATGTCTTTAACCCTCTGAGATAAATCTGGGTTATTTTGTTTTATGTAATATTCCAAGCAGCTAGTTGCAGTGTTTTCAAGTTTGGATGTAGGATCTTGAAGTTGTTCTGTGTTAGCAGTAAAGGAACTAGAGGTAGAGGCCATGCGTGTGTCGAGACATACTCCTCAGTAGCGGGTACCAATGCTGCCTCGGCCAGTCTGGAGCTATCAGGATGATCTTTGGGTGATCTTCTTTGATCTTCAGTAGCACTTTGTGCATCAAAGGAAGAGGTGGGAATGCATATGCTGTCAGGTTTTCCCAACTGAAGGAGAGGAGTCCACCTTCCAAGCAAGTGGGTGGTATGTCCTTGTGCAGAATTTCCTCAATTGGTGGTTGTGAGGGGATGCGAACAGGTCTATTTCTGGTAGTCCCCATTTCTTTGTAATGGATTTGAAGATGTCTGGATGCAGCATCCATTCGTGGGGATCCGTGGTAGTTCTGCTTAAGGTGTCTGCTAGTATATTTTCTTTTCCTGGCACAAATATGGCCTGGAGCTGAATGTTGAGGTTCAGGGCCACATTCCACAGGTCCATTGCCATCCGGCATAGAGGATATGAGTGTGTGCCTCCTTGTTTGTTGATATACCACATGACTGTGGTGTTGTCCGTCCTTATCAGCAAATGACCCTGTTGAAGAAACGGTCTGAATGTCTGAATTGCCTGTTTCACTGCCAGCATCTCTTTTTGATTTATGTGTAGGTTCAGCTGGTCTTGTGTCCATAGGCCTTGTATACACTTGTCCACCATGTGTGCCCCCCAACCGAGGTCTGAGGCGTCCGTGGTGATAGTCTGGCTTGGGTGAGGCTTGTGGAAAGGCCTGAGCCCACCACAGGAATTCTTGCTTCAGGCATGGAATTATTGGAATCTGGGCTTCTAGACTGTGCTTGTGTTGAGACCATAAATTCCTTAGGTACCACTGCAACTTCCTCATATGCAGTCTGGGATGTGGAATCAATATTATGCAGGATGCCATGTAACCCAGGACTTGCAGGACTTTCCTTGCTGTAAGCTGGTTCTGTGTTGTTAATGCCATGAAATAGAGTGGTAGTTGCTTTTGCTTTTCTGCTGTGAGAAATGCCATCTGATTTGAAGTGTCCAGTTCTGCACCCAAGAATGTTATCCTTTGGGATGGTACCAGCCTTGACTTTTTCATGTTGACTGTGTATCCCAGGGCTTGCAGTAGTTGTATAACCTTTTCCAAATCTTTTGTTAATTTGGTCTTGTTGTCCGCTTGTATTAGGCAGTCGTCCAGGTATGGATAAATCTGAATTCCCTGAAGCCTGCAATGAGCAATTACTGATGCCAGGCATTTCGTGAATACTCTGGGCAGTAGATAAGCCAAAGGGCAATGCTGAGAATTGATAATGCTCTGATCCTGCAAGAAATCTGAGGTATCTTCTGCAATCTGGTCGTATAGGGACGTGCAGGTATGCCTCCTTGAGATCTAGAGTCACCAGCCAAGACTCCTTGCCCAGCATGGGAAGAAGTTGCTGTAGGGTCAGCATTTTGAATTTTGGAACAATAAGATATGTGTTCAGAGCGGACAGGTCGAGAATAGGTCTCCATTGGTTTTCTTTCCTTGGTACCAGGAAAAGTCTGGAGTAAAATCCTTGTCCTTGTTCCATAGACGGTACCTTTTCTATAGCTCTCATCCTTAGTAAGTGGTTGATTTGTTCTAGAGCGTTTGTTTTTTGGTTTGGTGGTAGGTTTGGCATTCCTCTCTTTTTTGGTAGAGTGTGGAAGTGAAACCTGTAGCCTTTGTCTATTGTCTGTAAAATCCATTTGTCTCCTGTAATATAACGCCAGTTTACGGAAAATAAGGCTAGCTTTCCGCCTAAGGGTGCTTCCAGTTGTTCCCTGGTAGGCGGTATCAGAGTCAAGTCATTGTGCCTGTCCTGTGGAAGTGGTAGTAGCTGGATCTGTGGCAGTACTTCTCTGGTTGTTAGGCTGCCACTGACGTCCCCTGTAGGCACCTCTGGATTGGCCTCTGCCTCTTGGGCGCCTATTTCTGCCCCTCTGTGCTCTGGAAGTGTCTGAAAAGGACCAATTCTTCGAAGGCCAATTTCTACTAAACCTCGGAGGCTGGACCTGTAAGAAATCCTTGACTGTTTGGACAGATTTTGCTTTTTCTTCCACCTTCTTTAGCACTTGCTGTGCAGGGGAGCCAAACAAACTTTGTTTCTCCATGGGAGCATCTAGGAGCTTTGACTTTACATGGTCTGGTAAGGATTGCTCTTTTAACCATGCATGCCTTCTGATCACTGTACCAGTCATAGCTGATCTAAAGGAAGCCTCCAGTGCATCATAGCCGCATTTTAAGGAATGATTACTGACCTGCTGAGTGTTATGTACCAAATCCTGAAGGGACTTACGGTCTACAGGTTCAGGAGAGGACAGTTTTTTTTATTTAGCTGGTCTAACAAAAATTCCTGATAATGAATCATGTGGAATTGACAGTTTAAGGCCCTAGCCGAAAGAGTAGCAGAAGTATAAACTTTTTTACCCCATCTCTCTAATGCCCTAGATTCTCTTTCAGAGGGGAGGGGGTTTTTGGCAGAGGCAGCTGCTACAGCTTTGGGGCCCTGTGAAATAGTTTCAGGATCTGCAATAGGAGCCTTATACAAGTGAAAGTGTGTGTCCGGGACCCTGTAATATCTGTCGGGCTTAGCAGGGGCCGGGGGTAGAGAGTCAGGGGCAGTACAAGCATCATTAAATGCATCATCCACAACTGTTAGTACTGGAGGAATGGCTAAAGGCCTGTGCTGTGGTAAATGTAAAAAGGTCCTTAGCCTTTTCCTTGAATCTGAAAAATCCTGGCCCTGCCATTGAAATTGCTCTCTCATAGCATGCAGGGTTTCCCCAAAAGAAAATTCCTCAGGAGGAGAGGCAGAAGGGATGGAGTCTTCTGCATCAGAGTCCTCATATGGAGAATAAGGGCCTTCTGGAGGATTTGAGTTTTCTGAATCATCCGAGGAATAATCAGTTGAAACTGGCTCAGGGGTCTCTGCTCTAGGCCTCTTCTCTGGAGGGGGTTGAGAGGCCCTGTCAGGGTGAGGTTGGGATCCCCTGATCAAGGAAATGAGATCCTCAGCCAGGCTGAGCATTTTGGAACTAGAGGTAGGCCTGTGTGAGGGGATTTTAGCAGGCAAGGCCTTAGAAGTTTTAGCTGCTTTAGCCCTGGAAAAAGCCTTGATAGACATAGATGCAGGGGGCCTAGCAGCTCCATGTGCAGGAGTAGATATGTCTAAAGGAATAGTATCTGATAAATCCTGGGAACCTGTAACAGCAGGGGAAATTTCAGTAGCAGATTCAGCCATGCTGTGTGAGGCCTCGGCTATAGGAGGTATGCTTTCGGCTGAAGGAAGAACCGTGGACTCGGTTTCAGCCGAAACCGAGACACTCGCGGTTGGCTTAACCGTGGTTTCGGCTGAAACCGCGGACCGCGAGTGTCGGTCCTTTTCCTTACGCTTTTTAGCTAATTGTGAAGTCGGAGTATCCGACGGCATTTTGTAAGCAAAAGCGGAGCCGAAAAACTCCTCTGCCAACTCCGACCGACGTCTAAGTGTCCGTCGGTTGAAGGAAGCACAGGCTAGACAAGCTGCTACGTCGTGGTCTGGGCCTAAGCAAGGAAGGCAGTAAGAGTGGAAATCCTTATGAGGTATTTGTTTCCCACAAGTTAAACAGTTATTTACTTTTTCTGACATCAGCTGAGGCAAAAAAGAGTCCCCAACGGGTTACTTAGCTTTTTAGAAGTCTTCGGTAGTAGTAATCTCTGGATCTGACCGACCGGCACTTGCGAACAGCTTCTGCTTCGGGCACCGTGCGGCAAGAAAGACTGAGGAAAATGGCGTCGGCTGATGCCTTTATACCCAATTCACAGCAGCTATGACGTCGGGTGAAGTGCGACATCAGCCGAGGCCAGACCCAGACTTTGGAATCCGGCCGACCGAAGGGCTGCCTGAGGCAGGACAACCCATTTGTTAGGACTGCAGATGCATCCTTGAAGGACATCAGGAACACATGATCCTAAAACAGATTAAGACAAATGGTGACTAATCTAATTTTTGGCAAATGTGTTGTTAGTTTTATCCATATAACTGCATAAAAATTAAGGACAGTAAGGAAAACCAAAAGTAGCTTTGCATCTGCCTTACCAGCCCTATTAATTCAAGTGTCTGGCACAGATGAATAAGCATTGTGGCTAAACTTGAAGGCGATTTTAACATCAAATCAGGATTGAGGGGGTATAGAAACTGGTTTGGACTACATCTCTTAATAGTGAGCAAAATCCTGCAATGCAGTTATCTAATTATTGAAGAAGAGATCAAAGTACTAAAAAGGCGTTTTAGCAGCTTACAGTTAGAGAAAACCTGCCAAGTGAAAAAAAAAACACTTACAGTTTACAAAACCAGTGATTCACAGTAGTGTCAATGTAATGAAATGCATAAAGAAACTGCCTCATTTGTTACAACTTAGTTGTAGATCCTGCTCTAGATCTCATGATCTACTACAGGAACAAGATGAGCAGACTTAAAATGAAATCATGTCAGTACTGCATATACCCCATCAGGGCCATTCTGAGGTAAAGCTAATTAAAAAATAGGAAATATACAAACTGATTTTGATGGATTAATACATTAAAGTACATAAAAATATAATGAAAAATATATTACTCAATTTCTATGCAAAGTTTTTTCTACAGCTGTGGAATGCTGTGGATGGTATTTGTGCATTTAGCTTTTTAATTTTTACAGGCAGGGTGATTTTTCTCTTGATTTTGCTCAAGTCCCAAAACTGCGGTTATCTACTTTTTTCATCAGTTATTAATTGGTGATACAAACATGATAGATGGAGGTAAATTTTCTTCAATGGTTTGATGAACATTTGAAGACAACTTGTCCTGAAGTGTACAATGAGTTGATCTTTGCTGTCAGCTCTGCTGCTGCTGAACCAAGTACCCAACCATCCATCCATCCATTCATCCACAACCTCTTTTTCCCATTTTTGCACATCTGCACATGGGGTCAGGGTGTCACTTCAACAGTGACAATCATCTAGAGCTAAAGTTTACACCACTGGGTGGCTAACCCTGTTAGTTCGTCCACACCTCACATTCGCACACACACCTCTGTCTAATTTAGTGTGTCCAATCTACCTACTACATCTTTGGAATGTGGGAGGAAACTGTATCACCTGGAGGAAATGCATGCAAACAGGAGGAGGACATGCAGACTTCACACAGAAGGCACCACAGACAAGAATTGAACCAGGGAACTTCTTGCTCTGAGGCAACACTATCCTCTGGACCACTGTGCCACCCCCATATAAAATACCAAGTACCCAAGCCTCATATAGAAAGTACAGGTGTGTAAAATCTTACCATAACAGTAGAAGTCCCTCTCTTCAATGTTGCAGTATTCTTAGCATGAGGGATCCACTGCCAAGGGCAGCCCGACATCTGGCCAGTACACCAAAGCCTTTAGGTTGTTACTGATATGCTGTATGTCAAATGTATACTCCTTGTAAAAGGTGTAGGGCATAAAGGTGACATCCAGATGTATCATTCTCAGAACTGAGTGCTCCAGGAAGAACCTAGCTGTGGGATACCAGGGGGTAACATATACATCCAGAGGGACAAAACACCAGGGGGAGGTAGCGAATACTGCAACAGTGAAGAAAAGGACATCTACTGTTATGGTAAGATTTTACACAACTGGACTACGTCCTTCCATTTCATGGTTGCAGTATTCTTAATATCAGGGAGAGTGCAAAAGCTCAGGAAGAAGACACAGAGGAGGAAGGGCCAACACAGCCTTCTAGGAAGTTATGAAGAATGGCCCTAGCAAAACCAGTTCTAGCCCTGGATACATCTAACTTGTAATGCTTGGTAAAGTTATGCACCAGTGACCACGTATCTACCTCAAGGATAGAATTAGTACCAAACCCTTAAAAAAAAGCACAAAAAGAACCCACAGCCCTAGCAGAGTGAGCCTTAACCACAGAATGAAGGCTCTTACCATGAAAAGAACAACAAAAAGAAATGGCTTTAGAAATCCAAGATGAAATATTTGCTTGGAAACCACCAACCCTAATACTCTAGGATGAAAAGAAACAAAAAGCAGATTAGATTTTCTAAAATCTTTAGATTTGTCCAAATAAAATCAGAGTTGTCCATGCATATCCAAAGTGTGCACCACCTTCTCACTACCTGAATGCAGAGAAGGTAAAAAAGTGGGCAACTTAATATACTGATTAACAGACAACTCATTCACCACCTTAGGCATAAAGAAAGGATTGGTATGAACAGACATATGGGCTTGCAACTCAGACACCCATCTGGCAGAAGTAAGAGCCAACAAAAGAACAGTCTTCCAAGAACAAAGCTGTAAAGGAAGCTGAAGCTGCGGGCTCAAAAGGAGCCCGAGTCAGTTTCTCCAAAACAAAATTAAGATCCCATGAAGGAGGAACAGGCTTCCTGGGAGGTCTAACATGAAGGACGCCTGTAAGAAACTGTTTATCGTCAAACCTAGAGGCCAAATGAGGAGTTAAAGGCAGACGAGCAGAAATAGTTGAGAGGTGGGCTTTAATAGAAGAATATGCCAACCCAGCACTGAGCAATTCACACAAATAAGAAAGAACCAAAGGAACATTCACAGTAAGTGGGTCCAGGTTACAAGAAAGACACCAAGCAGAAAACCTCTTCCATTTGGACAAGTGGGATTTCCTAGTAGTAGGTTTCCTGGCCTCCTGCAGAACCCGAAGCAGGTCCTCAAAAAAAGGTGCTTATAGGGAATTAAAATCCTATCGCCCACAGTGTCAGCTGAGGAGTGGACAGATGGGGATGGTTGAGAGATCCGTTGTCTTGTGTGAGATGATCTACCCTGTGAGGTAACCTGTGATGCCTGACTGCTTTTGGTTAAGTGCAGAAGAAGAGGGAACTAATATTGTCTGGCCCACATGGGAGTCACAAGCAAGATTTTGGGAGCATCCGGTTTTATCTTGCACAGGACTTTTGGAATGAGAGAAAGGGGAGGGAAGGCATAAAAAATCCCCTTCCATTGAAAAAGAGAGGGTCTCCACCTTCCAGGCCAGATGACATGGAGTCCTAGCACAAAATTGAGAAAGCCGCCTGTTCAGAGCAGCGGCAAAGAGCTCTACTTGAGTAGTACCTCATTGGTGGATAATGTCCAGAAACACATCCCTGTGAAGCATCCACTCATGAGATTTTGTTATGGACCTGCTCAAGGTGTCTGCCACAACATTCTGACTTGAAGGAATGTACACTACCTGAAGTGGGACTTGGTACTGAATCATTAACTCCCAAACCTGGACTGCCAATCTGCAAAGCAGACAGGACCTTGTCCTCTTTGCTTGTTGACATACCACATCACTGTGGTGTTGTCTGTAAATATCTATAAGGGCCTTAGAGAAAATAGAGGATGAAAAAAATTGAGGGCCAACAGAAGAGCCTCATCTCCTTGATATCGATGCCCTCCTTCTGCTGCTGAGGAGACCAAAGGCTTTGCACCTTTAGGTTTCCAAAGGAAACTCCCCACTCCCCACCCCCCATCTGAGGCATCTGTGAACAGTTCCTGAGAGGGAAGCAGGAGTTGAAAGGGAAGGCCTGGATTCAAAGTCAGTTGGTGAATCCACCAGTGAAATTCCAACCTGAGACATGGAAGAAGATGGACTGGAAATTCTAGAGGACGAGCATGCTGAAGCTAAATTGACTTTAGACACCACTGAAGCTTTCTCACGTGAAACATGGCAAAGGGAAGCATAGGGATGATGGGTGCCATGATTCCCAGAGCCCTCAAAAATTCCCTGACTGAAACCAAGGCCAGAGGAAGAAGGGACTAAGAAAAGGAACTCAGAGTCAAAACCTTGGGAGGAGGCAGGGATGCCTAGCATAGCAGCAGTCTGGATCCTGCATCCTAGAAAAACATGATATTGTGACAGGGACAGGAATGAGTTTTGAAAATTTACAGTGAACTCAGGTTTTGAAACAGATCAATGACCCACTGAAGGTGCTGTAAAAGAATATCTGAACAGGAGGCTTGAAAAAGCAGGCCATCTGAATTAGGAAATACCTGAATGCCTTTTTGCCTGCAAAAAAACAATCACAGGAGCTAGGCATTTGGTGAATACTCTTGAAGCAGTAGAGAGGCCAAAGGGCAAAGCAGAGAACTAAAAATGCCAGGAAGCAACAGAGAAACATAAAAGCTTCCTGAAAAGGAGATGAATAGGGATATGGAGGTAAGCATCCTTTAGATTCACAGAAACCATAAATGCCTGAGGAAGCAGAAGAGAGAACAATGTCTGAAGTGATAACATCCGAAAGGAATGAACCTTCAGAAATGTATTCAGGTGAGAAAGATCCAGAATAGGTCTCCACTTTCACTCCTCTTTCCTGGGGATCAAAACATTCTAGAATAAAACCCCTTCCCCTCTGAAAAGCTGGAACTTCTTGAATAGTTCCTGAATCAAAAAATCCTGAAGCACCTCTGGAAAAGAGTTCATCTGTTCTTGAGGTGGCTGAGGAATGTCCAATAAAGGGAAGAAGAGATTTCTAACCCATGAAATACCAGTGGAGAATGATGGAAAGAATCCAGGAATCCTGAGTTTTGCTTAACCAGATAGGAAGAGACAGAGAAAGATGATGTCAGTGAGGAATGTGGCTGGGAAGAATTGGGTAGTAAGACAGCACCCGATTTATCAGGAAAGGAAGGCTCTGTGTAGACTTAGCTGGGGGAACCACCTTTCTTGCCTTTAGGAGGAGGATGAGACTGTCTTCTAACAAAAGCTGGTTTATTGGGGTAGTTTCTCTGGAATTTTGGCACAGGGGAAACAAAAATGTTTCAGGTCCTGCGACTCCTTTCATTTTTCCTGCAGAGACTTGAACAAATCAGCTGCAACAGAACCAAATAAACATTTGTTTTCCAGAGGAGCATCCATGAACTTAGCCTTAATATCATGAGGCAGAGGTTGAAGCCGTAGCCAGGAATATCTCCTAAACACACAGCCAGAAGCAGCAGCCCTAGAAGAAGCATCTGCTGCAGCATAACTATACTTAATGGAATGATGAGCTATCTGGGAAGAAGCCCCTAACAGCAACAAGGCAGAAGTCATTCCCTCAGAATCAGGAAGGTCAGAAATAATCTGGAAAGCCTGACAAAAGGACAGCCAAGAAAATATACACCCAAGAGGCAGCAAGTGTGAGCACAATCTAATTTTAATGGTGCTTCTGGTACCTCAGCAAACAGCCTTAAAGGAGAGCCAAAACATATCTGCTCATATGATACGAGTCTGATAATTAACAGCCTAAAAGGCTAGGGTGGCTGTAGTATAAACCTTTTTACCATCCTTTCCATAGTCCTGCTGTCTTTATCAGAAGGAACAAGTCTGGTAGGAGGCACTAATTTAGAAGGCTAGCTGGATGCCACAGATACCACCCAAGGGTCAGCAGATGGACACTTATAAAGGAATTTGCAGTCATTAGGCACTTTATAAAAACTATCCATTTTTTTAGGAGCTGGGGGTTGAGAGTCTGGGGCCTGAGATGAGGAAGAAAAGGCATCCAATAAAGCAGACAAAATAGGAGGAACAGCAAAGGGTCTATGAGATTCCATTGAAAGAGCTGATAATATCTCCTCTGCACTTCAGAAACTTGGGAACAATCCCATTTAAAGAATGTCATCATCCTGGCTCTGGTATCCCCAAAGGAAATCTCCTCAAAAGGAGATTCAGGACTGGCAGACTCCTTCTCCTCAGAAACATAATTCAAAGGGGAAGGATCTGGTAGAAGAGACCAGGGATTCCTCATCAGAATCTTCTTCCTCAAAGGAATCCTGAGCCGTAGACCTTTTACAGGGGGAAGAAGATCAAGGAGGGGCCAGGACAGAGACCTCCTAAGGAGGCTTCAAGGCCATACCAGCACTGAATAAACCCTGTGTAAAAATTCTGGCATTCAAGTTGAGGGTCCTTGGGAGCAGAAGAAATATGTTTTGTCTCTTTCTTCTTTTTTAAAGGGACGTCCACCTTATGAAAAGTAGACGCTCCGACACTGGCTACACTCAATAATAGTAGATGAGATTTCCTTTCTAACCAGTACCTGAGGAACCTCCCAGACCTTCGGTGATAAGCAGCTGCAGTTCCCCCTCAGTGTCCAAAGCAGATGTTTGCCAGGCCTCACAGGACATGCGCAAAGCCAGATCCATGCCAGCCTCCAAACCAGTCATTGCAGAGGAATTCAGCCCAGAAATGGCTTTCACCAGCCTTAACAGAGATGTCCGGTGGAGGAGGCAACGCTAAAGAGTCTGACCTGACTTTTTTGGCCTTCTTCTTTGAAGAAGTCTGACCCTCAGGCAAGGAAGTCCCTTCCATAGCATCTTTCACTAAAAGATTAGGACACTGGTTTTCAAGATAAATGCTGAGGGATGATAGACGACTACATAAGGTCTCTGGAACAAAAGCCTGAAAAAGTACAAGACATATGGTTGTGAGAATACTCTAAACAAAACAAGCACTGCTTGTGATGGTCTTTATGGGGAATCAGTCTCCCACATTGGAATTTCCCCTTTCTGGATGACAGGAAACATCACAACAGCTAAAAGCAAAAAAGGACAAGTCAAAAAACCCCAATGAGGTACTTATCTGAACAGCTAGGTAACGAGCAACAACTTGGGCGATCAGACTGACGATCAGAGATGGCACTTGGACTGGTGGCAAAGAAGTTCTGAGATGACACATTTTGATGTCACCTTTATGACCTATGCCTTGTGCAGGGAGCATACATATGACGTACGACTTACTGATAACAACCTAAAGGCTTTGGTATACTGGTCGGTCATTGGGATGTAAAAGCAAACAAAGGCACAAAAAAGACAAACTAGGTAAACAAAAACCAGGACTGGCTGTTCAGGCTAAAAAACACACACTTTTATTATGTTAGCGCTTTCGGAAAATCCAGTGACTTCCCTTCCTCAGACAACAGGGAATACTTGCCAACATCCATATATAGCAAGCCTTAAAACCTAAATTAAACAATCAAGCAATTAAGAACCAACAATTAATTCCTTAAAGGTAAACAAGTTAAAATAATTATTACCATAATTGTTGCAAGTTAGTGACTTAGAAATAAAACACAACCCATATAACAAAAAGTTGTGAAAACACAACCAGTAATGGTATCATAAAGTTAAAATAAAACTTTAAAATACACTAAGGACTCCAACACTTACAAGTCTGCTTCAAAAGCAGGAAATGAGTAAATCGAAATGTAAAAGATAGCCTAAGCTAAACCCTTTAAAAGCTGGGCAAAAGTTATATATAAATGCATAAAACAACTACGTACATATTTATTTATTTCTCTACCTTTTTAAAGCCAATTTTTTATTTTTCACAACTTTTCGTTATATGGGTTGTGTTTTATTTCTAAGTCACTAACTTGCAACAATTATGGTAATAATTATTTTAACTTGTTTACCTTTAAGGAATTAATTGTTGGTTCTTAATTGCTTGATTGTTTAATTTAGGTTTTAAGGCTTGCTATATATGGATGTTGGCAAGTATTCCCTGTTGTCTGAGGAAGGAAAGTCACTGGATTTTCCGAAAGCGCTAACATAATAAAAGTGTGTGTTTTTTAGCCTGAACAGCCAGTCCTGGTTTTTGTTTACCTAGTCGGTCATTGGGATGTCCTGGGCAGGGGATCCCTCATGTTAAGACTACTGCAACACTGAAATGGAAGGACATCATCAGATTCAGTCTCAGCAAGATGTGATGACCTTATGGCAACCAATACCACTAAATGTGAAGCAGATTCTGTTATCCAGTCTGTTTCAATGAATAATCCACAAAACACAAACCATGGCACTAAGATCTTAGAGGGACTGTGTGCTACTGTCCTGGGTCTGGGTCTCCAACCTCCACACCCAAATTCGACTGCACACTGTTCATTTACGGAGCCACACCATGAACCAAAGTCTCCCAGCATCCCTCTATCCACAGTAACTGCCTTTCTCGCAAAGCATCATTTTTCACATACACACACACACACACACACACACACACACACACATGTGCACACAATTTCCAGTGAAGGGTGTTGAATCCTCAAATTCCACACAGCTTTCTTCCTGGCCCTGGTAGTACTGCCGCCTCTCTGAAGAAAGTCAGAGACTTTAAGTTTCCTGCATCCTCTGATTGTGCCACATGACATTTCCTTTATAGGTAGTTGGCTGTAGCAGTCTCAAAGACGTGGCCCTTACAAATCTATTTCTTCTCTAAAAGCATCCGAAATGGGTCTTAAAATGTTTCAATGACCATTGCATTCTAATGCTGTTTCACCCCTGTCTGTTATCTTAGGAGAAGGTGCCATCCTGTCTGTGAACTAGCCTCTTACTCTGCCCTTTAACATCTGGACAAACAAAAGTGTTTACTAGGTAACATATACATTGCAAATCAACATGCTAGAAACAGAAGAGAAAAAATATATATACACAGAGGAATACATTTTGTTTGCTTCAGCCTAGCCTAAGCACATTTCAGAAACATTCACTTTTAGCCTGGCATCACCTCTGACTTCACACAAGGCATGACCCACTGACTGAGGACTCTTTGTACATAGATGACATTAATGGCTTTGGACACTGTCTATATTTTATTACAGCCTTGGACAAAAATAGTGTATGAAGCTAAGATTAGGTTGCTAGGTCTCCAAGAAGAAGTCATTGGCTGTTTGGTGTTCTGAATGATAGGGTTTCTTAATTTAAGTAACTAAGTATTCAGCAGACTTTGCTGTTTCTATTCTTTATTTTATTGAGAATATTAATAATAATACTACTTAAGAACCCTTTTAACAGTGTCTGCTCTGAAACATATATTTAAATCATGTATAGTTTCTGTGCAGTTTTAGGGTAAAAGATTAAACTTGAAGTTTTTTTATCTACAGATAAAAATACAACCAAAATGTAAAATATATTTTAATATTTATGAGACTTTTTAACAGTGTTTGCTCTGAAAAATTTATGTTTGGTTTTGTACAATTTCAAGGCAGCAGAGAGAATAAAAGTAGTCATTTTTAAATACGTAAACTATGTTTAGAACTGCTTTATGCATGATTATGCAGTCTCTAAAATCAGTACTGTTTTTAGTAACTAGCATTACTTTTGTCATATACCTACTAAATGCACATATTTTATACTCTGAAACTCCAGGATATTTATGCCATAATATACAAAACTTTCTGCATAAAGTATATTATCTTTTTCCATTTTTTAACAATTTAAAATCCAAGAGATTGTAATATTCTGGTCTACACTGAAAACGATAAGCTTAATTCCTGGTTCATAGATTAGTACTAAGCTAACTGCCTTTGCGAGCCATTTTAAGCCTAGCCAATTATCCCTTGTGAGACTCAAACCATGCACCTTGTGTTTAACAGCTAGATCCAAGAATAATGTGGATATCTTTGTATGGGAACTGGTTCCTCTGGACATAATTATCACGGCTTGCTACAGATACTGACAAGAAAATTCTTCAACATGACAATGTATAACAAAATGTGTGCATAAATAAAATAAAAAAATGGCATCAGACTCTTTACGTTCACTTGGAAATGACAGCTAACCTCTGCAGTAACAAGTGTGAAGATTTGTATGCAAGCTCATGGCAGGAATGAATAAGGTAGATACAGTGGGTTGTCTGCCTTGAAATTATGATCATGTTAATGTGGAACTGGCACACAAAGCAAGCTTCAAATATCTTCCTGTGTCTCTAATATCAGTTGTCATTTGCTGGTGCTGTCTAGTGCAACAACTTTCCAATCTCCACATTGTACCTACAGGAAAAAAACAACACAAATAAAGAATACTACCACAAAAAGGAACAGCTGAAACTACAAAACATTTATTGTCACAGCGGTAGCATTGTTACCTCACAGCAAGCGGCTCTCCCGTTTGATTCTCGGCTTGGCTTGGGAGTGCCTTCTGTGTGCAGTCTGCAGGTCCTCCGTGGTTGGGTACCATTCAAAAGACATGCATGCATAAATGGGCATGCCTTTGTTGAAGGTTGGGCGTCGAGCTGGCACCTCGGCGTTTTGTAAAACTCTATTGCCAATCATTAGCAGACCGGAGTTCCGCTGTGCCGACCCTTTACTGGGAAAAGCCAAAAGACAAACGACAACAACAACCGATGAGTGTAAGTACAAAAATGAAAGCAGAAACAGGATGATGTGACAAGACATACATCATGTTATGGCTGTTTGAGGGGTAGAATGACACAAAAATGAATGGACTGGAAAAGCCTCTGTTGGGACAAATGTATATATAAAGACAAATTTGGAAAATATAGTAAACCTTCCCAAGCAAGCAATACAAAATTCACATTTATGATGCAATAAAACTAACAAAATAATGCTCTACATACAGACAGTAGTACTGTGTACTCACTAAAGCTGTTCAGTATGGTTTAGAGGTCCTAAACGATGCTAACAGAAGTACTTCATACCTGCATTCTGGCTCTTCACAGAAGTCTCTTTCTCTGTGCCTTTTCTCATGCCAAGGAATGTTCACCAAATCACCAGTACTGTTATATCTGTGAAAATAAGTAAAATATATACTGAGCACTACTGCAGTACAAGATGCTAAAGTACAATACTGATAAATAAAAGAATAAAACAGTAAACAGTTCACAGAACAACAACCACTGAGTTATCTCTAAAAGTTGCATCAAAATAAAAGTCTTTAGGGAACTCTTCAAATAGGTCACAGTGATATACATAGCGGTAAACTTGTATAAGTTCGAATGATGTAATATCGAACTCAAAAGTCCAAAACACAAAAATAGCAAAACCACGGCACATTGATTTTTTTCCCAGGGAAAAAAAATCAGTGGGCCATTTTCGGGGTTTTGCTATTTCCTCCACTGTGGTGTGATCTCAGAGTTCGTATATTTAAGTAAGGGGTGTGAGGGACAAAGGTTTATGTTTTTGTTTTGTTTTTTTTTTTGTTTTTTTTGTTAGGGAACAACGATTTTTTTCCCCTGGGAAAAAAAAAACGCTGTCCTGTGTGTTTGTTATTGTGCGGTTTCGGACTTTTGGGTTCGATATTACATCGTTTGAACTTATACAAGTTCGACAATGTGATATAGACCCTGGTGGGACACCCTCAAGACACAATGATAAAAATCTCCATAGGTACACAGCAAGCAAGCAATCAATCAAAAATGATGTTTCAGGCTGGACCCTTGGAACTAGCTACTCAAAGCAGCAGTACAGTTACAGTCTGTAGTAATAGCCTACACTTACTTACAGTTCATAAGCAACTGTCCTGGTCTGTGCTTTATACTATTAACAAAATCCTGGAAAATAGCAATGCTTTTGACTATCCTAAATGCAGAGGGAAATGCTTTTCCCTTTTGTCAGGAATAGGATTAATAATGGCTCTACCCAAGACATCTCAGCAGTAGGTCAACAATCACATCAAAGAAGGTTATAGTGGCAAAGCCTTTTATTAATACAAACAAGCTACAGACAGAAATGGTGGTTTACCCTCTTGCATTACTGCATAGAGGGAATTTAAGACATACTTTCTGTAAATTTTTTACAGAAGAAACACACTGCACTTTCCATTAACTTAGTCATGTCTTACATGTGCAGACACATGGCTTTCTCTACCCTCCCCACATAAAAATGAATGCACCCTGCATTACAAAGTGTTGCTGTCTCATCTTGGGAAGTATCCCCAAACAAGGTAGCAAAATGTTTAAATAGGCTTGTCATAGGAATGGAACATGACAATCCAGAGCCATATCTCCCCACTAATACCTCCTTCCCTTAATCAGTCATCTAACAACTGTGTTCTTGAGCAATGTACTATCTCCTGTCAGTCCTACCACTCCTCTTCAATTTAAGGTCTACCTGCTCCATCTCTCTCTCATCATGCTAAATATCCTATGTCTAGAACAAAGTTCCTCCTTCCACTTCCACAATATGATGCTTTCATTTTTAAGCAATACCACAAAATTTTAGGTGACCTTACTGTTAAACCCATTCAATCCTTTCATTATATATCTGCATACACCAAGCATAAACACCATTTAGCAAAATATAAGAGATAAAAATGACACTACATCTACCCAAGTACTTGTCTTAAATTTGTTTTGTATTGTGGTGAAATTCATGCACAGCTGCAATATGATATTCTGAATACCAGGAGAGAAAACCCATTATCTCCTTTTTGGAAAAATATGACTGGACTCAGAACAGTTCATCTAAATTTACATAGCCTTAGCAAGAAGTCAACTCCTCTCCACAGAATGATTTGACCACTATCAGCCCAAACTTGCAACCATTAAGGAAATTGGTTCAAGAATGCCATCACAGATAGCGTGTTCTACCTTCTAACTACATCTGCTGCATCAGTCTCACAGAGACGCAACAAGTGTTAACATCTTAACTAGGTCTATTTAGCTAACTTTATTTTCAGTCTTTTAAGTCCAGTATAGCAGCTTTTATGAATCTACCACAATTTCAGTAAAGATCAGCAATCACAGAACAATAAAAATCACCTCTGCCTATGTACCACCAATGTCCCAGCCACTATTACTGACAATATTCTCTAAATGATTAGCACTGACATTCCAGGAGAAAAAGTAATATTAGACAACTTCAATGTTAGATGGCAGCCCACTGACTCACACGGTCACAGCACAACATAATACATATACAGTGGATATAAAAAGTGTACACATCTCTTTTACAATGCCAGTTTTTTGTGATATAAAAAAATGAGACCATAATAAATCATTTCAAAACTTTTCCCACCTTTAAAGTGATCTATAACCTGTGCAAGTCAATTGAAAAACAAACAATTCTGTTACGGGAAAAAATATAAAAAATTTACAATAAATTAGTTGCATAAGTGTGCACACCCTTAAACTAATACTTTGTTGAAACACCTTTTGATTTAATTACAGCATTCAGTTTTCTTGGGTAGGAGTTTCTCAGCATGGCACATCTTGACTTGGCAATATTTGCCCACTCTTCCTTGCAAAGGCGCGTCAAATCTGTCAGATTGCGAGGGTATCTCTTGTGCACAGCTCTCTTCATGTCACCCCGCAGATTTTCTATTGGATTTAGGTCTGGGCTCTGGTTGGGCCATTCAAAAACTTTAATTTTCTTCTGGTGAAGCCATTCTTTTGTTGATTTGGATATATGCTTGGGGTCATTATCGTGCTAAAAGGTGAAACTCCTCTTCGTCTTCAGCTTTCTAGCAGACGCTTGAAGGTTTTTGGCCAAAAGTGACTGATATTTGGAACTGTTCATAATTCCCTCAACCTTGACTAAAGACCAGTTCCAGCTGAAGAAAAGCAACCCCAAAGCATGATACTGCCAATCAAGTGGGGATTGTGTGTTCTTGGTGATGCAAAGTGTTGTTTTTGTGCCAAACGTACCTTTTGGAATTGTGGCCAAATAGTTCAACCTCAGTCTCATCAAACCATAACACATTTTCCCACATGCTTTTGAGAGACCTGATGTATTGTTTTGCAAATTTTAGCTGGGTCTGGATGTTTTTCTTTGTAAGAAAAGGCTTCCATCTTGCAACACTACCCCATAGTGCAGACATATGGAGAATACGGGAGATTGTTGTCACATGTATTACACAACCAGTACTTGCCAGAAATTCTTGTAGCTCGTTCAGTGTTGCTATAGGTCTCTTGGCAGCCTCCCTAACCAGTTTTCATCTGGTCTTTTCATCAATTTTGGAAGGACGTTCAGTTCTTTGCAACGTCACTGTTGTCCCATACTTTCTCCACTTTTTGATGACTGTCTTCACTGCATTCCACGGTATATCCAATGCTGTGGAAATTTTTTTGTACCCTTCTCCTGACTGATACCTTTCAACAATAAGATTCCTTTGATGCTTTATAAGCCCTCTGCGAACCATGGCTTTTGCTGTAGCAGGCAACTGAGTAAATGTCAGGAAAATCCTACAAGGAAAGCTGAACTTTATTTGAGGTTAATCAGAGTCTCTTTAATTGATGCCAGGTGTGTACTCAAGAAGACTGAATGCTGTAATTAAATCAAAAGGTGCTTCAACAAAGTATTAATTTAAGAGTGTGCACACTTATTCAACCAGCTTATTGTCCTTTTTTGATTTTTTATATTTTTTTCCCCTAACATATTTGTTTGTTTTTCAATTGAATTGCACAGGTTATAGTTCACATTAACAGTGGGAAAAATTTTGAAATAGATTTATTATTGTCTCATTTTTTTATATCAGAAAAACCTGGCATTTTAACAGGGGTGTGTACACTTTTTATATCCACTGCATACAGCTTGTACCACCACAGTTCTATCTTAACAAAGATAAATGAAGTATCGTGCAAAGATAGTACCCTTGAATAGATTTTGACCTCAAGTCCTGATCATGTCCCAGATGGACAACTAATATAACACTACCGAAGTGACTTTCTTCCAGTATTTATACTTGGAAATGCATTACATTTACTTAAACCTAACATTTTAAATGGGTCAGATACCCTAAAAATTTCACAACCCTCTTCTCAGAAATTTTAATTCAAAGATATGTATCTGGACTCCAGTACTATAGCTCCCTCTACACGAAGCAGTATCTTATTTTAACAATCAATTCTAGAATGCAATCAACAACCTAACCCTATTCTGGTGTAAAAAAATAACAAAAAATTCTCCTGAAGTTAAAGGGCTTCCAAAACACTAAAACTAATGTAGAAAAACAGAAGCAGTTGAAAGTCCACCACAAATGTCTTTATTACATGACAAAGCTTTCGAGTAAAACTCTTCATCAGTATCTAAAACCACACAGTCTTTCGGAGTTTAAATACTTAATAGCAGCCAATCAAATATCACATGTTCTAAGCTTGTTAAAGCTATTAAAATGCACACACAAGAAATATACTTAACTAAAATACATCGTATTTATATATATAAAATATACTTCTCATATAAAATACCACACATGAATACATAAAAACAAATTATTTACCACATTGTCAATCCATAAATATTTTTAAATATTATTATGCCTACCTTTCAAAATAGGCTTAATGCTCACAGTGCTACTCAGACCTGAGGGATGGTCTGCCCTGACATAATTTATCCATCTGTACTCAATTAATTCTGCTTTATTCACCACATCTCCACCATTTTTATTCCTGGGTACTACTTGTAACATTCTGAATTTAAATTTATGTTATACACCCTTATTCTATATATGCTTTGCTAAAGCATTAGTTAAAACTTTCCTTTTTATATCTGACATATGTGCGCTAATTATGTCCTTAAGTTTCTTAATGGTTTCAGCAATATAAAAACAATATATAAAATAAAAATAAACATGCAGGAATGGGTGATGAATATGATACTCTAAAGAAAATAACTATGGCTGAGCCTGAAATTGGCCAATACTGAACAGTGTTCTGCCCTGGTAAACAAAAATAACTAAATAAACTAAGATAACATGTAAACTATGTCCTGTATGACATGAAAAATAAGGAGAAACATACATCATGGTCTGAAAAAAATCATCAACATATACAACTGCATTTTGTTTCCTTCAAATAAATAAATACTTTATGAGCTGCATTTCATATTAACTTGAAAACATCAGTTGTCCTAATACTTTCTGAAATGCTATACCAGCTAGTTGGTGCAACTTTTGTGAAGGTTCTTTCATTAGTAGATAACATGAAAGGTGGGCCTACCAGTTGCAATTTGTCTTGGTTTCTGAGTAAGATTACTGTGGTTTGACAATCAGTTTATTTTCGAGATGGGCAGTAGCCAGTGTCAGATTAAGTGTATTTTGAGCCCTGTGCTGTTTTAAAGTATGGTCAAACGCTGTTTAAATCAGGTTTCACTCTAGGAACATATTTTTCCCTGCTTTGGAGCACAGTCACAGTATCACGTTTTTGCAACAGCATGTATTTTCTGAAAACATGAAGCATGAAACTCAAATGTTTGTCACTATTTAGTGACTGCAATTCTGAATGATTTGCCAAAAAGGACAAATTATATGAGGAACAAACCATTAAGATGAGACAGAATAAGGTGCATTCTGCAAACCTGTGCGCTGGTAAGACCTATTGAATTTCAGCTTTTTTTTTTTTTTTTTTTATATTTACACAGCAGTCTACCTACAAGTATTACAACTTATTTCTCACAGAAATGCACTACTTCTACAAAGACAGATGGCTAAATGAGCAAGCAATTTCAGCCACAAAAAGCCCCCACTCCCACTCAGCAGTTACAGTCACTTTGTTGTGTACACCTTATGTGACTGTGATTAAAAAAATATATCGTTAAACTTCTTACTGCCACTAATGTGGGGCAAAGCCAAAAAACAATGAAAAATATAAGACTCAAAATCAGGAACAGATTTACAATATTGCTCATACTGACTTACAAAGCTGCTAGAATAACAGTGTTTGAATAGGGATGCATTTTCTAAGGCATATGAAGTTTAAAAATAAAATAGCTGTCATTATTTAGAGACTACAGTAGTCCTCAACAGTGTGCCAGAAAATCACAACTTTATTTGAGGTGTAGAGGAAAATATGAGGCATGTGATATACCTCTCAATTTCTTCACTCTGGAATTCTTGATAAAGCCAAAAAACACCCAAAATCATGGACAGCTTTTAAACATTACTCTACTTCACTTTAAAAAAGTTAGTATGAGATTCTAATGTCTGGCATTACAGACTGATGGCAATCCTCAGAGATTTACCAGAAAATCAAAAAGTTTGTTGGATACATCAAAAACCTGAGGAAAATTAGGGACATTCTCTGCAAAACTAGGGACACATCAGTTCAGAGATATGATGTCATAACAGAAAAAGATGACACCTACAGTAAAATTTATCTCATCTAAATGGAAGGCTTCTATGCCTGCTACTTCCAATTCATTTAGCAGGGAAAAGGCAGCTAAGCTGGCTAACAAACTCCACAAGCATGTAACTGAATGCACAGTCCGTATCCATGTACAAATGAAAAGTATCAAGAAAATAAAATGTTCAAATACAATTGAGATTGCTTCTTCAAGTAAGTTGAGTTTTACATTTGTTTTCCAACTTTTTCCTCTTCTGTGTATTTGTGAGCCCTCAGAGTAGATATATTTAGAGTCTGGGGGGTCCTGTTCTTAAATTAGGGAGAGGCTTGCCCCTACAAAAATAGTTCTAGTGATCTCAGGAATGTTTTTATTTTGAAATTGCAGCATCTAGAGACTTTACACCTTTCAGTGCAGAGTAATCGCATATCGACTAAACAATGCACAATTAAACACTTCTGATGTTTTGTGTGTTCTACTCTTTGGTGCAGTGTGGCTTGAATAATACAAAAAGATGAAGGTGGCAGAATGCAGACTGTGACTACTAACACTTCAACTTGTTTCCCTAATAGTATGCATCTGGCACAGATTGGACTTGGTAAAGAGTTTTGGAGCAAGGCTGATTTCAGTATCACCGCATGACAGACCCACAGATTTACACTGGTCATGCTTAGCATCACAGAAGTAATGCTACAGGGCACGGCACTCCTCAGGAAGCAAGAGATCCTGTAGAGAGATTAAAAATATTTCAAAAATTCAGTGAAAGTCTGTATAAAGCAGAGAACTATGGAAATCATGAAAAGGTGCAAATGGAAATGTTTATGAAGAATTAAATATGCCAAAGTTAGAGGTAGAAGAGGCTCAATTACTAACAGCTAGGATAGGAAGAGATGAAATAAAAATGGAGACGTATAACCAATCTATAGGAAAGTCCCCAGAAAGGGATGGTATTCCTGTGGAAGTTTGAAAGCTAGGAGGGAAAAACTGGAAATGATCTGGAAGGTTTTATTTAACAGTATTTAACAGCAGGAGAAGTACCAACATCCTGGAAGAAAGCAGTAGTAGCTGTAATTCCTAAAGAGGGCAAAGATCTATCAGATCTAGCTTCATACAGGCCCTATTTCAATACTAAACCAATATTATAAAGTGTTTATCTCTACAACGGCTAAAAGAATGGCAAAAGTGATGCCACAATTGATAGATATGGACCAATGTGGTCTCGTAGACAGGAGGCAAACATCTGACAACATTAACAGAACATTGATTATCCACAGGAAAGCAGAATGTAACAAAATACCACTGGTGCTGGTGGGTCTTGACATAGGGAAAGCATCTGACAGAGTAACCTGGGACTTTATGAACAGGGCAATGGAAGCATTTGCCTGATAAAATTATAAGGTTGATTAGGAGGACAAATGAGGGACTGGAGGTGAAAATTAAAGTGGGTGAGTTCCTCTCTGATAATTTTTGCTTGAGCAGTGTAACCAGGCAGGGGGTTTGTCTTTTCCCTTTGTTATTTGCATTACATTTGGAACCACTGGCAAAGAAAATAAGGGACTCAGAAATTCAAGGATATAATTGGTATGGTTGTCAAAAAAAAAGCTGGCTCTATTTGCAGATATTATTATTTTATACCTGACAAAATCAGAAAAGGTCATTTCAGTATTGTGGAACACTTTGAAACAGTTTCAAATCTTTTCAGGATACAAAATGAATCAAGCTAAGGTAAAATCGGTAAATTATATACCCACACAGGAATTGGTCTAACAATATCCATATTTATGGGGACATGACAAAATGAAGAATTTAGGAGTATGGATTAAAAATGATTCCACTGTGGTAGCTAATTATATGTGTGAAGAGACTAAATAAAAGATAATGGAAAAACTAGGAAAACAGAATCTCGATTATATAGATATGGACAGTAAAATACAAACAATTAAAATGTTTTCAGTCCCTTTAGTCTTATACACAGGTCAGACATATGATTATCAACCAGAGGAAAAGTTGTGGATCCCAATTAATAAAGAGCCAAAAGATTTTATCTGGGAGGGGAAGATGGCAAAAGTCAAGTGGGATAAGCTGATTCGTCCAATAGAAGACAGCGGACTGGGATTGGGATATTTCACAGCAACACAGTTAAGGCTCCCATACATAGCACAAACACAAAACTTCAAAGTGAAAGGAATGATAACAAAAGAGGGAGGAGAGCTCAAAAAACAAGGAAAGACTGGGATTTTGGATGCAGCCCTTTAAGGAGAGTAACAACAATCATGCAGAATATATATTCATAAAGTAGCAGAAAGTGTTCTAAGAACTAAGCCAACATGGGAATGAAGAAAGGAGATTCTGCCAATAGGGATGACTGCAAATAGGGATACAGACAATAAAGCAAGAGGGGGGCTGGAATTTATTGGAGAAAACTGGCAAAAGGAACCAAGATATTTGGAGTAAATAACTAGAGAGGGAAAGGTAATAGAATGGGAATATACCAAGAATGTATATGGGCTACAGCTTAGATACTGCCTTCCCTATCAAGGACTGATAGCAGAATATAGGCAAAGAGAAAGAAATGGTGGTGGTGGGTCCTAAATAAAAGACCAGCACTGGTAGAGTTTTTAGTAGAATCTAGAACAGAAGCTGCCATTAAAAAATGAATAATTAGTAGAGCACATAAAATATTGCAAGATCACTATAAGAAACAAATCAGAGGAGGTTAGAAAGGATTGGGAAGAGAGATTGGACAAATAATTCACAAAGAAAAAGAAACAATGGGGGATATATGTATGTCTCACAATTATGCACCAAAATCTAGAAGATCTAGGATTTTTGCTTAGAAATGTTTACATAGATATTTTTATAACCCAAGTAGACTCCAGAGAATTTTTTTTTCTCAAATAGACAATAAATGTTGGAGGTATGACGGGGGAAGAAAGGGGAAAATGGGAACATATTTTCTAGAAGAATAATGACTTGGCAGACCTAAAAGACTCCCTTTAGACTACCTTGTCAAAAATGCTGGGTGAGCAAATTAATGTAACTAGGAGAATGATTTTTCTGAGCTATGATACAGAATCAGAACTGCCTGGACACAGTAAGGCCTTGCTGAGTCTACTTATGGTGGCTGCCAAAAAAGCAATTACTAGAAAATGGAAATCAAAGTCAAACCAACTGTAGTAAAAGTACCGAATACAGCAACAGAGATAAAACAAATAGAATTGGGATATTTAGAAAACAGTAGGAGCAAATTACACAGGAAAAAACTAGGGAATGTGGGAACAATACACAGAGAGGAGGAATGAGGTTTAAAAGAAGACAGGACTTGAGTGAGCTATGTAATGTTGGCTGGCAATGACTGGATAAATTATAAGTGATGTATAATGCTTGCAACTAGAATTATGTCAATATGGTTTGTGATGTAAAATGCTTGCAACTGCGATTGTGTCAAAATGGTTTGTTTTCATTTATCTAAATGTATGATTGCTTATGTCAAAAGTGGTAATTTAACAAAGATGTTGCTTGTTTAAAAAAAAAAAAAAAAAGATCAAGTTCCATCAGACTGGATATTATAACAGAAGTTCAAGGAATGCAGAGAAACAGTATAACCTCTTTTAAAGTTTGATGCCTTATGCTTTGCTGAATACAATGAAGAAGCTACCTTCTATACAATGCAACATTCTATGTACCCTATCCAATCCAGATGCTAGGAACATCAATGCAAAGATGAATTCCACACAACAGCCACAGTGGGCAACAGCACCAAAGGAAATGGTAGCTAGAAAATGATGACAGTCTTTTATACAGCATCAAACACCATCAGTGTACCCAACTCAGTCAAGGGAATATAACAACTCAATGTACCACACAAGTTTCATGCCATTCCCCAAGAAGCATTATATGTGATACAACCCAGAACAATCTGGAACAACAAACAAAACAGTGAATTACATCCTAGTTTACCATCACAAAGACAGGATGTTCACTTACAATGCAGCCAATATGTATTCCAAACTGAGACCACCAAGATGCTAAACAGCAAACCTGGGTGTAAAAAATGAGAATTCAAAAAAACTGCTGTTCTCATAAGAGTAAACGACAGTAGGGACAACCTGTCACCTGTAAAGTTCACAAAACATCAATGATGGGTACATGACAGTGCATATAGTAACAAATGGACATCAGGTGAGACAGAGGTTCAAACAAACAAATTATTTATTTATTGACATATGTTTACCGGGAAAGTCCACTGGGCCAGGGTGGCCCATTTTCAGTGGAGGCCCGGGGGTAAAGCCCCAGAGAATTTACATAAAATACAAAACTAGAGCAAATCTAACAAACTAAGCAAGTTTGAACAAAAGATAAAACATTTTTTACAAAGACATATTTTAAGACAAAGAGATTCAAATTACAGAAGATACAAAAAGTTAATTGCAAAACAAAATTACTTTCATATTTTATATCAGGATTAAGTATAGAAGTGTAACAAGTCTACATAGAAAAACTGGAGGATTGAGTTTAGGTAATGGCTGAGGACAGAACTGAGCAATTACAGATAGACATGGAAGAGAAGTGACTATGCAGTGATGCACTGTGTGTTTGAAGCTAGAAAGTCTTGGTTGAAGGCATAAAGATGCTGGAAGGTTATTCCAAGTTTGGGAGATTGTCCAGGAGTACAAGAGTTGACCTGCAGATGGTTTGGGTTTGTGTACTTGGAGGAGGTATTGGTTCTCACAGCATAGGGAACGAGATGGGGTATAAAGGGTAAGGAGGGAGCTTGGTGATGGACAGCCCTGAGGTTTATATATAAGTTTATGAGAGACTAAGAGCTGGAGGAGGAGAAGGTAGTGGGGGAGTTTGAGACACTGTAGTTGCTTGACAGACAGACAATGGTGAGTGTAGTAGTGACTATTAGTAGCAAATTTAGCAATCTTATTATAGCATGTTTCTAAATTAGTCATTAAGGAGGACTGCAGATTAGTTAATAGGGGAGCATCATAAGTAAGTGAGGGTAGAAGCTATGAAAGAGCTAGTGCTTGTTTAGAAGGGAGGGAGAAGAATTTGCTATGTCCACGTAGTAGCCCCAGTTTCTTATGGGTTTTGCTAATGCTATTTTGAACGTGATAATCGAATTTAAGATTTTAATCTATGATTACCCCTAATAGCTTAGTGTGGGTAACTAACTCAATTTTAGTAGAGTTCAGTGAGAGAATATGAAAGTCAGCTAAGTTAATGGTTGAATTTCTCTTGGAAGTGAAGATCATAAGTTTTTTTTTTTGGGGATTAAGAGAGGTGATTATTATGAAGCCAGGTTTCAACTGTGGTAAAAGCAGCTTGGGTTATTTGTTTTAGGTTGTTTGGGTTCTGGGAAGAGTAGACTATTACAGAATCTGAGAAATTACATAGAAAAAAATGGCAAGTATGGGAACAATACATGGAGAATAATGTTTTGGAAGAGGAATGAGGTTTAAATGTGAATTGTGAGAATAGGGAAGGTAGAAATTGAATGAGTTACAGTCAAATGACAATGACTGTATAGAAGACTGTATGCGATATAAGTTTTTCAACTGAAAATATATCAATATGGTTTGTTGGCATACATATAAATGTATTACTGACTATGTCATAAGTGCTAATTCAATAAAGATGTTACTTATTTAAAAAAAAAATCTGCATATCTGAGTATGGTGGTGGTGGTGGTGATGAGGATTACAATTTTCTTTGCCAGATGGATGACAAAAACTGTCTTCACAAAGCACAGTTGTGTACACTTGCCATAAATGTAGATGTTCGAGTTTATTCACTGTTGCAGTCATCACCTGTGGGTTATCCCTGCTGTGGTAGCACTCGGCCGGCCTGATTACCACAGTCAATGTTTTTCTGCATCAGCTGCTGTCGCATGCTGCCTGACGTCAGGTCGTTAGTGCCATAAAGGAGAGCAGCAAACCCCGTTACATCAGTTTTCCTTACCCTAACCCGTCAGAGGAACAAGCAAATATGGTAAAGTGGTCCTGGTGGCTAAAAGCCACCATTTGAAACTTATGCCTCCCTAAAAAAAGATGACATAAGGGGGAAGGAGGGTGGAAAACCAGGACTGCAACAGTGAATACATTTGAACATCCACATTTATGGTAAATGTATACAACTATACTATGTTCTTCATGCTTCACTGTTGCAGTCATCACCTGTGGAAGTATCAGCAAAGCTGAGGATTGGGGTGGTAGGCTTAGTAGATACCTAGGAATGGGTCGGCATGCCCTGCCCTAGCCTTAGAAAACAGAGGTAGGTGGTAATGCTTGGTAAAGGTATGGACAGAAGTCCAGGTAGCAGCTTCCAGGATGTCCCTGGTGGGAATTCCTCTGAGGAATGGTGTGGAAGTGGAGGCTGCCCTAGTGGAATGGGTTCTAATAGACTTAAGGTTTTTTTCCATGCAATCTGTAGCAGAAATGGATACAGTGCGATATCCATTTGGAAATGGTTTGTTTGGAAATGAGCTTCCCCTCTGCCCTGGGGGCACAGCTGACAAGTAGTTGGTCCATTTTCCTGAAGGGTTTGGTATGGTCCAGATAGTATCTGAGCTGTCTGTGCAAGTCTACTGAGTACAGAATTCTCTCCCCCTTGTTTTGAGGGTTAAAGAAAGAAGGTAGGTAGAGTCAATGGCCTGACTGAGAGTTACATTAGATATCACCTTGGGCATAAAGGAAGGATTAGTCCTCAGGGAGACCCTATCTGCATGGAAGAAGATGAAGGGCTCAATGGCCATCAGAGCCTGAAGTTTTGAAACTCTCCTGGCTGAGGTGATAGCTAGGAGAAAAGCAGTCTTCCAGTAGAGGAATCTTAGTTCTGCTGAAGCAGCAGGTTCATAGGGTACTAAAGTAAGTTTTTCCAAAACATAATTCAGGTCCCAAGCTGGAGTGGGTGGCTTTCTGAGAGGTCTGATATTAGCAGCCCCTCTGAGGAATTGTTTAATCAAAGGATGGGAGAAACAGGGGCTGTTCTGTATCAAAATGAGCTGAGATGGCTGAGGCATTGATTTTAATAGAGGAGAAGGAGAGGCCACTATTAAGTAGCTCCGCTAGGTAGTCCAGGATAAGAGGGATGGAAGGTTGTGAGGTATTGCCCCCTCTGGACTGGCTCCAGGAGCAAAATCTTTTCCATTTTCATGCATAAGATTTTCTGGTGCTGGGCCTTCTGGCCTCTGTGATAATGGCTAGGCTGTTTGCATAACAGGGGCCCCTTGTTTGCCTTTAGAGTATTAGCCATGCTGATAGTTTGAGTCTGCAAGTCTGGGAGCAGCATTTCCCCCCTCCCACCTGAGTTAAGAGGTCTGAGATCAGGGGAAGCTGCCTGGGAGGCTGTTGTCTGGCCCAATCTGGAGCAATGAGGATTGCCTTTGGTCTCTCCTCCCTTATCTTGTTCAGTACCTTTGGAATAAGAGTCAGAGAAGGAAATGCATATACAAAAAGGGTGTGCCACGGGAAGGTGAATGCATCCACCTTCCACGCTAGGTGGTGATACTCACTGGTACAGAATTTTTTCAGCTGATGGTTGAGGTGTGAAGCAAAGAGATCCACCTCTGGAGCCCCCCACTCCTGAGTGATCTGTAAAATGATTTTTCTGTGGAGCTGCCATTCGTGGGGGTCTAGAAAGTTTCTGCTTAAGTGGTCTGCCAGGGTGTTTTTGATCCCTGGTAGGTACTGGGCCATCAGGCGTAGTCCCATGGACAAAGCTGTCAGTCATAGGTTCATGGCTAGCCTGCACAGAGAGTAAGACTGGGTCCCTCCCTGTTTGTTGATGTACCACATTACTGTGGTGTTGTCTGTTTTGATAAGGAGAACCCTGGGCTTGAGATGGGGTCTGAAATAAGTCAGAGCCTTTTGTAATGCCATTATTTCCTTCAGGTTGATGTGTAAGGGAAGATGCTGTGCATCCCAAAGACCTTGGGTGCACCTGCCTTCTAGGTGAGCGTCCCAAGCTGTGTCTGAAGCGTCGGTGGTAACGGTCTGTCTGGCTGGGCGAAGAGTGAAGGAAAGACCCTTGTTCTGAGCACAGGCCCTTGCCCACCAGACAAACTCAGCCATTACACAGGTGATCAGAGAGAGAGAGAAGTCTCTAGAAGCTGAGAGTGCTGACACCAAAGGTTCAAGTTTGCTCATGTGAAGTCTGGCCAGAGGAATTAGAAGGATGCAAGATGCCTGGTACTCCAGGCTTGGAGGAACTTCCTGGCAGTAAGGTGAGTTCTGAATGCTAGCTGGGTAAAATAGGCAAGAAGCTCTGCTTTTCTGGGGATAGGAAAGCCATTTGGGATGCTGTGTCCAGCAGTGCTCCCAAGAAAATGATCTTCCTGGAGGGTGTTTGCTTTCACTTCTTCTCGTTGATGGTGTAACCTAAGGAGGTTAGGAGGGTTTTGACAAAGAGGAGGTTACTGAGGAATTTTTCTTTGCAGTCTGCCTGAATGAGGCAGTCATCCAGATATGGGTATATATGTATATTTTTCTGCTTGCAGAAGGCTAAGCATTTGGTGAATACCCTGGGAGCAGTACATAAGCCGAAGGGTAGTGCAGAGAACTGTAAGTGTTGTGAGCCTGCTCTAAAGCGAAGGAATTTCCTAAAGGATTCCCTTATGGGGATGTGGAGGTAGGCATCGTTTAGATCTAGGGTTACTAACCAGGCATTTTTTTGTCAGCATAGGCAGCAGCTGCTGTAAGGTTAGCATTTTGAATTTGGGGACCACAAGGAAGGTGTTCAGAATGGACAGATCCAGGATGGGGCGCCAAGTGCCCTCTTTACTGGGAACCAGGAATAGTCTGGAATGAAAGCCTTTGCCTGTTTGATCTGAGGGGACAGGTTCTACTGCCCCTTGGGATATGAGAGTTTGGACTTGTTTCAGTGCCTCTGCCCACTGATTTGGAGTTAAGTCTGGATACCCCCTTAGAATTGGGAGTCCATTGAAGGAGAATTTGTATCCCTGAGAAATTATCTTTAAGACCCACTGGTCCTTTTTTACAGAGAGCCAATTTTCTTTGCAGAGGGAGAGCCTTCTGCCTAGTTTTTGGTGAGCGAAAAGAGGGCAGAGGGGGGAGAGGGAGTCATTGAGAATTTATCCCATAGAGGGATGGCTTAGAACTCCCTGTCTTTGGAGTGGAAGTGGTCCACTGTTTGGTTCTCTGCTGTCCCTGGGGTGGGAGTCTGGGTGGTCTGTCCCTGAGGGTCTTACCTTGCCCCTGTCGGCTAGGTGCAGGAAAGAGCCAATGTTTTGAGGGAAAATTCCTGCTGAACCTAGAAGGTTGTACCTGAAGGAAATCTTTTACTGTTTGCATAGATGTTGCTTTGTCTTCCATCTTTTTAAGCACCTCTTCTGCTTTTTCTCCAAACAAGTGGTCCTTATCCAAGGGTGCATCAAGTAATTTAGATTTGACGTTATCAGGGAGAGGTTGTTCCTTCAACCATGCATGTCTCCTAATGATAAATCCGGACACTGCTGCCCTGATAGAGGCTTCTAGGGTGTCATATCCAGAGTGTAATAAGTGTTTAACCACTTGACAAGTAGAGTGCAGTAAATCTGCTCTTTTGAATTGGCACAGTCAGGAAAGGTAGAAATTGTTTTGTTTTAACAGTTCCAAAGTGTGTTGTTGATATTTTAACATGTGGAACTGACGGTTGAGAGCTCTAATAGCAAAGGTTGCAGTTGTGTATACTTTTTTACTCCATCTGTCCAGAGCTCTGGAGTCCTTGTCAGAAGGAGTAGGATTATTTTTAGAACTAGCTTTAGTGTAATGACCTACGGGTCTGCAGTAGGATGTCTGTATAGGTATTTGTGTGAATCTGGTACTCTGTAAATACCTGTCCGGATTTCTGGGAGCAGGTGGGAGGGTGTCAGGAGTTAAACTGGTTTCCTGGAAGACATCATCAATCACATCTAAGATAGGAGGGATGGCCAAGGGTCTGTGCTGGGGCAGGTCTAGAAACTCTCTCAGTCTTTTCTTAGACTGAGAGAAGTCCTGGGATTCCCAGTGGAAATATTCCCTGAGGATGTGAAGGGTTTTCCCAAAGGAAAGATCTTCTGGTGGGGAGGCAGAAGGAATGGATTCCTCTGCATCTGAATCCTCATAAGCAGTCAGAGGGTTGTTGTTCCTCTTCAAACTCTGAATAATAAGATTCCTCAGAATCCTGTTCTGTGAGTATATCAGGAGAAAGGTCTCTTTTCCTTTTAGAAGTTGTGGTCTGACTACCTCTGATAAGGCAGATAAGATCCTCTCCCATTTTAAGCATTTGAGTTTGGGGAGGAGGAGCAAGAGTAACATGGTGGCTAGGGCTAGTTTTCCTGGGAATGGCCCTGTCTCTAGGCCTAAGTGAATCCATCGGTCTGAGAGAAACGTTAGTCGGAAGAGAAGATGTCATTTTTTGTCTGGAATCAGTAGTGCGAAAGGCGTCCTTGGAAGCCAGTGCCTGCGTTACAGCTCCGCACTCAATCGAGGCAGAGATAACCAAAGGCTCGGAGGACACAGAAGATTTCTGTGGCATACCGGACTCCAAAAGGGTCTCAATAGAGGCCTGCAGATGTATCAAATTGGGCATCAGGGGCTGCAAAAGCGCCTCACTGAATTCCAGAGAACTGATGACCTGCTTTGTGGTAGCGTCATCGGAAGGCTTGGCCTTGTGTGGTCTGTCTCTATCTTTATCCTTACATTTCTTCGGAATGTCTCCGGAAGGTTGGCTGACTGATGCCATTTCGGAATGCAAAGACTGAAGGCGAAAATCCCTGGCTACAATAAGAGCTCTACGATGAATGTTTTTTGCATTAAAGAGGGCACAGAACCGGCAACGGGGGAACGTCGTGATTTGGGCCTAAACAAGTGATGCAGTAGGAGTAGAAGCCTCGGTGTGGTATTTACTGTCCACAGGCGAGACAATTGTTAACTTTTTTGGACATCGGTTAGTGCAAGAAAAAAAGGATCCCCAATAGGGTACTTAGCTTTAGATACTTTCAGCTGTAAATCAAAACTCTGGTAGCGACGGACTGACACACTTGCGAACTGCTTCTGCTACGGGCTCTACGGCAAGAAAGAATGATGTAATGGCATTGGTTGCTCTCCTTTATAGAACTGACGACCTGAAGTCAGGCAGCAAGCGACAGTAGCTGACACAGAAAAACACTGACTCTGGTATTCGGGCTGGCCAAGGGCTACCACAGCAGGGATAACCCACAGGTGATGACTGCAACAGTGAAACACGAAGAACATCATACAATACCCTGGAACACATCCAAAAACTAGAAATCATTCGAAGGATAAATAAGTAAAAGTGATTTGAGGTCTTGGTATGCCAGCAATGACTGGCAAAGAAGGGCATACACATGTAAAGACAGGAAAGTGAAAAGACATTGTACAGAAATCTCAAAAAGAAAAACTCACTACAGTCTTAAAGTGAAAAGCAATAAGTAACATCACAGAGAAACACAAGGTACTATGAAGAGTAATCAAGAATTTCTTTTAAAATTAGTAAACATCACTAGTCAGATACATGCAAGGAAACTATCATAAAATATAAGACAGCACTGCACTTCAAAGAAACATTCAAAAAATAACTACAATGTAAATGCCAGAAGAAAGTACAGTTGTGTAAAATCTTACCGTAACAGTAAATGTCTTTCGTTTTACTGTTGCATTATTCATAACTGACTGATCTCCTGCCAAGGGTAGCCCAACATCTGGGCAGTATACCAAAGCCTTTAGTACTTACAGGTGCCGTATGTTAGATATATGTTCCCAACACAAGGTGTAGGGAATAAAGTTGATATATGCATGTACACACTCAGAACTGAAAAAGCCGCAGGAGGAACATAGTGTCCCTGTGGACAAGGAGGAACATGTGCATCCAGAAGGAGAAAAAGGAGAAGAGCCCCTCAGCCAGAAGGGCAAGAAAGAACAGGCTAAAGCAGAGGGGGCAAGAAGGGAGGGAGAGAACATTGCAATAGTGAAGAGAAGGACATCTACTGTTATGGTAAGATTTTACACAACTGTACTATGTCTGCCCATATTACTGCTGCAGTACTCATACCTGAAAGGAGACTACAAAAGCTAAAGAAGAAACCTGGGAGGAGGACAGCAATGAAGAGCCCTCCAGAAAACTATGCAGGCTACCCTAGGCAAAGCCAGCCCTAGCCCTGGAAATAACATCCAACTTGTAATGCTTAGTGAACCTATGAACAGAAGACCAAGTGACAGCCTCAAGGATGGAACTGGTATCCATCCCCCTTAAAAAATGCACCACAGGAGGCAAGTGCCCTGGTAAAATGAGCCTTTACTGATGAGGAAAGACATTAACCATAAAAAGAAAATAACAAAAAGAAATGGCTTTAGTAATCCAGAAATAGATGGTTTGCTTAGAAACAGCTAAACCCAAGGACCTGAGATAAAAGGAAACAAAAACCTGCTCAAATTTGCAAGTAACTTTAGTGTTATCCAAATAATATCTGCGCCGTCTATGGAAATCCAAGGTGTGAAGAACCTTCTCACTGGCAGACTGTGGAGAAGGAAAAATGAAGGCAAAGGAATAAAATGATTAAGGGGCAACTCATTCCCCACCCTGGGCATAAAAGAAGGGTTAGTACGAAGAGACAAGCAGAAATTGTTAACAAGTAAATGAGGAGTACGCCAACACCAGCATGGAGCAGATCACACAAATAAGACAGAACCAAAGGAACCACTATCTTTTTTTAATTTCTCCAAATCTTTTGGGTTTCTAATACAAAGATGGGAATGGGAACCATTCTTAAGTTAAAGTATGATTAAAGTTCATGAAATTAGTATTATTTCAATTTTTGATGTCAGACAGAAGTGCTCTTCGCAACACCCACAATGTGCCCAGTAATGACTCCTTCTGCAATTTGTATGGAGTTACATGTATCAGTAGCACATCTAAATATGACTGTAGATTCTTTTTTATAAAACGCATTGCTCCTACTACTATTGGAACTGACTGGGTATCTTTCTTCCACATTGCTGTCATTTCTGCTTACAAATCCTGGTATTTTATGACCTTATGTCTCTCTCTCTCTGTATGCAAGACACTGTAGTCACTGGATGCAGCGATTTCAATGATCAATGCTACTTTTGTCTTCTTTTCATGGATCACTATATCTGTTTTTCTCACATCTATCTTTTCAGCTGTTGGTTATGGGTGATCCCATGTGATGTAGACACCATCATTTTCTATGATACTTTGTGGCTCATGTTTCCAGTGTTTTTCAGCAACTTCAGTATTATAATGTTTGCACAACCGCTAGTGCAATAGTCTTGCCACATTACTATGCCGGTCAGTATACAGTCCTTCTGTCATTAGTATATTACAACCAGCAACAAGGCGTGCAACTGTTTCCCATTTTGTTTTACAAAACCTACTTGTGTCTGTTTCTCCCAAATGTTCAATGGACTTTGTAAACCAACATGCATGTAACCCACTATCTTGGGTCTCCAATATTAACCTTTCATCTTTTGGTTTGAATTCAACTCTACTTAACCATTCCTGCTTTCGATCCTAATGAACATGATGTTCTTCTTGGAGGTTTCTATACTTGCAACTATATTTATGCATTTTCCACATTTCTTGCCTTCTCATCTGATCCTTCACCTTATATTCTTTCTTTTGTTTTTTGGCACATTCAGCTGCTGCCTGATTTTTATCTACTTCTGGTTTGATTTCCATTCCCATTTCACACCGATATGTTTCTGCTAGACAAAGAAGGGACGTCATCTTAGATTTATTCTCCTCATGTTTCAAAACTTTCACTATGTTTGGGTATGCAGTCCCACGACTGCAGATCTATACATGTAATCAATTTCAAGGAGGTCCATATCTCCTTCGGAACGGGGAATATATAATCTTGGTATGCACTAATTTTTATAAATCATTTGATGAGCATGAAGCATCCTTGTTTTCCTGTCTAATCTATCAATCACCTTTTGGAGCCAGTTATCACTCCAAATCTGTAAGTTAGGACAGGAAGAGCAAATTGGTTTATAGCTTGAATTTTGTTCTCAGATGTCAATGCTGTTTTCAGGATTAATTTAAGTCTTCTAAAATTTCCTTCCTAGTTTTATTCCCATTTGTTCATGTTTTATTGTTGATCCTTCATCAATTCCCAAATATTTATATATTCCCTCTTGCTCAAGTTCTTTGATATCACATTCTTGTCCCAAACTTAAGTTTTCTTGGTGCTGCAGCCTTCCTGCTTTAAAGGTTGCTTTTGCACATTTATCAAGACCAAATGACATTCTTATATCATCTGAAAAAGTTTTGACAACTTACGCTTGTGCTTTCAGTTCCTCACCTAATCAGCTTTACAGTTTTAAATCATCGACAAAGAGAAGATGAGAAGTCTTTACAATGTGTTGTTTCTGGGAGCCAAATTATAGCAATACCCTAACCTATTAAGCAGACAGCTTAATGAGTTAAGGGCAAAACAAAGAGCAACGGTGACAGAGTCATCCAGGAATATCTCCCTTTGGATTTGCATCCCTGGAATAATAATTTGCCCTTTATCATGATCCCCACAGAGAGGAGATCCTGATTGTCACAGAGGCACCAGACAAAAAATCTTTTCCATTTGTACAAATATGACTTACTGGTAGTGGGTTTCCTGGACTCCTGCAGGATCTGAAGCATGTCTTCAGAAAAGAAGAACTTAAAAGTGATCAAAACCTTATCACCCACAGCATCAGCTGAAGGGTAGACAAATGAGGATGGATAAGAGACCCCTTGTATTGTGTGGAAAGGTTCACCTGGTACGGTAACTTGTTGTGTTTGCCTTGAACAAGTGAGAAAGAGGAAGGTACCAATGATGTCTGTGCCAAAAGAGAGTCACTATCAAGATTATGGGATGAGTCCTACCTGATCTTGTGCAAGACTTGTGGTAACAATAGAAGAGGAGGGAAGGCATATAGAAACATTTCCTTCCACGGAAAAGACAGAGCATCCAATTTCCAAACCAGAGGACATGGGACTCTGGAACAGAACAGACAAAGTTGTCTGTTCAGAGGAGAGGCAAAATTATCTACTTGAGGAATACCACTGATGGACAATATCTAGAAACACATCTCTGTGAAGCATCCATTCCTAATTGTGTGCTATGCCTACTCAAACAGTCTGCCACTACATTATGCTCTAAGGGAATGTAAACAGTCTAAAGAGTCACTTGATACTGAACAACTAGATCCCAGACTTGAAGAGGTAGCCCACAAAGAAGGCAGAAACTTGTACCTCCTTGCTTGCTGACATACCACATCACTCTGGTAATGTCTGTGAAAATGTTGATGGGCCAGAGATGAAAGAGGAAATGAAAATCTTGAAGAGCTACAAAGCAGAGCCCTCACCTCCTTTATACTGATGTGGTTTCACTTCTGATGAAGAGGTGAGATCCTGAACACTGAGAGAGCCAAAGGAGGTCCTCCCATCCCCTGTCTGAGGTCTGTGTAAAGAGCTCTTGAGTTGGGGCTGAAGCCTGGAAAGGAAGCCCGATGTTGTTGACAGAAAATGGATGAATCCCCCACTAAAGCTCAAGCTTGAAACTGGGAAGTCCAGGGGGTGGCAATGTTGGAGCCACACTGACTTGCAGTACCTGGCCAGACGAAGCATGGAAATGGTGAAAGTCATGAACCTCAAGACCCCGAGAAAGTCCCTGCCCATAAATGAAGTCAGAAGAAGAAACTGGAAAAAGGCAGTAAAAGACGGGGGCTTGGGGGCAAGCAGAGATGCCAGCATAGGGACAGTTTGGAGCCTGCAACCAAGGAAAATATAATCTTGAAAAGGGATCAAAGCTGATTTGCAAAAGCTTATACATACATACAAATTTTTCAAACACGGGAATAAATGCCCTTCTAGCCTACCCATATACTAAAACACTTGTTCCCATAAGTGCCCAGGTTGTTCTTAAAAATATCTAAACTAGTACTTGCTTTAATGTAATTTGGTAGTCTCTTCCATGCATCAGCTGCTCTCTTAGAGAACCAATTAGTAAACTTCTCATTCCTATAGAATCCTCTGTACAGGATGTCTGATGATCCTCTACTACTTTTTGATAATCCCAAACTTTCCCAGAGGTAGTTGTCTCTAAATGCCCTATGTACCTGAATAATATCTCCTCTTAGATATCTATAATAGACACTGTACAAGTTCAGATGTTTAAGATTTTCAAAGCAACTTAAATTTTCACATCCATGGATGCCCTTTGTTTCGGTCTAATGTAGCTAACAATTACTTCATCATTTCTAATTTCCTAGACTTTATAAATCTTTTTTATACAACATATAGCTCTATACCTATCATTAACCAATTGGTTGATATAATTAGAAAAAAAAACTGAAAGCTGGATCTACCCATATACCCAGGTTCTTAAATTATCTACAGTTTCAATCACTGTGCACTGTATTAAATATTCACCTTTCAGTTTATGTCTCCCACATCTTATAAGCTTAGTTTTTGATATATTTATCAGCATATTATTCTCATGTGTCAAAATGGTCAAGTTAGTCAAGTACTTTTGCAGACATGCCTTATCTGTAACATATGTAGTCAGTTTACCAAAACATATGTAGTCAGTTTACCAAATTTCAGGTCATCTGCCTATAGACTATAAAACACCTCAGATGAAAAGGTTAGGTCTGAAAGATACAATCTAAACAAGTAAGCACCTAGGATAGAGCCCTGTGGGACACCCTAACTGTAACCAAGAATTGCACCTAACTACTGTATAACACTTGCAATGTCCTATTTGTAAGCCACACAGCTATCCATCTTATCAAGAGTACATCAATACCTAGTTGTTCTAATTTATTGATCAGGGTTTTGTGCATGACCCTGTCAAATGCTGAAGTTACATCTATATAAATTACATCACAGCACAATTTTTAATTAATAGCTGTTATTATATGTTACAGAAAATCATGTTACATGTGCTAATAGATTTATTTTAAGCATAAGCATGCTGATATATGGTTTCAAGTCCTAACCTATGTAATTCTGACAATAACTTATCCAGTATTACCTTATCCATTATTTTCCACGATATGAAGTAGACTTAAGGGTCTATATGACTCTGGGTTTTTCCTACTCCCTTTCCCGTTAAGACAGTTTTCGCATGTTTCCAAACTTAAGGAATCTCCTCATATTTATATGAACTAGTAAATATTAGTAATCCAAAACGAAAAGGTGAAAAAACAGAGACACACCAACCAAAAGTTCAAATCGAGCTGTATTTTAATAACGCTACCAAATGCCACATGTTTTCGTCTATTCGTAGCATTATTAAAATACAGCTCGATTTGACCGGCATAGTAATGTGACACCTCTCAGATTCTCTCCATTTTTTCGCCTTTTCGTTTTGGATTACTAGTCTTGTTGGACAAAATTTTCTCCTTTTTGCTTGTTACTAGTAAATAATAGATATCACAGTACTATAAGTTCTAGCCGAAATGTTCTCAGGTCATTATTACTAATTCCATCTCCTTCCTGTGCTTTGTTTGAATTCAGTTTGCACAGTTCTTTTTCAATATAATCTAATTTTAATTCCAGTATCTGAAGTTACCTGGATGTCACTAAGATGATTTATCAACTCCTTTGTGGAGATAAACTGTTATGCATACAATTTTGTAAATACATCTATAATCTGTTGTGTCTGAGAATACATTTTTAAATCTACAAAGTTTATCAATTTGTATGTTTTTACTCCTTCCACATCTTATGTATCTAAAACCCTGTTCTCCGTCTACTGATAATCTACCTCCCTATTTCCTTCAGACTGCAGCAGACTCTCTAGCCCTCCCAGTCTCTATACTGATAAACTAGTCAATCTCTGAATCTAAAGTCCCCTCTAATTGGAAAGATTTTTATACCCTACCTATACACAAAGGAGGCAACTCCATAGACATCACCAATTTCAGACCCATAGCCAACCCTGTCACCTCTCTCAAGAATCTTAGAAAAATGGGTGCATATGCAAGTCATAAAACATCTATTACAAGAAAATTTGCTCACACCCACACAACATGGCTTTCACCCAAAACATAGCACCACTACAGCCCTCCTTTCTGTTATCAACACTATTTCTCTGGCCAGGGATAACAATAAACTAGTGTCATGCTTACTCCTATATATATATCGATCTATATAAAGCATATGATACAGTCTCTCAACCTTTTCTTCTGGACAAACTCACAAACCTTAATTTTTCCAAAACTACCACTGCCTGGTTTACTAGCTACCTCACAGACTGACTACAATCAGTAAAATGGATCTCTGTTCTCTCCTCCTCCTCTCCCTATCAAAATGGGTGTTCCTCAAGGATCTATACTTGGTCCTCTAGTCTTCAATATTTTTACTAATCAACTCTATACTTCCTGCCCTCAGTCAGCCCTCATCCAATATGCTGATGACTCCACAGTCATCACCATTGCTGGCACCCTGCCTGACTTAAATTCTATTACTCAGAAATCCTTTAACTCTGTCGAGACTTGGCTCTCTGAAAATGAGCTAATTTTGAATCCTAAAAAACTAAACTCTTACTTTTTCTCCCCAAAAACATACATAACTTTAAATCTACTTTTACTATTCTCTCTCTAACTAAAACACCCCCTAAACTTATAGAGGTCTTGATAGATGACCAACTGAAATTTAATTTGCATGTTAATAATTGTATTAAGAAAACCCATCAAAAACTTGGCCCGTAATATAAAAATAAAAAGTTCCTACCAAACAAAGCTAAAGTCTCCCTCTCTCATGCCTATCTCCTACCAAGCCTTCTGTACACCTCTCAGATTCTCTCCACCCTCCAAACCTGTCTACTAACTAAGCTAGAGAATAGCTATAACAAAGTGGCCAGATTTGCTAAAAATCAAAGCTATCAATCTCATCACTGCCTCTCTTTAAAACACTTAAACTGGCTTGAACTACCTCAACAACTTCTTCTATCTCAGCTTTAAATTGTCCACTCATTCTTATACCAACCACATTTCTGTCCCAACCTGTCTCCTCTAATCTCCTCCTACACTCCTAGAACTCTCTGAAGCTCAGACCAAAACCTACTACAAATCTATAAACCTAAGAGCAAAACTGTTCAAAATCGCTATAGCTACCCCCCCCCCCCCCACACACACCATCTCTTGGAACAAACTCCCACTGGAAATTAGATCACTTAAGCAACTCAATGAATTTAAATTAGCTACCAAAGATTACTTTAGTCACTGGTCTTGCCACTGTACTCACCCTCCATAAACTGTCTCCCTCTCCTATTGTAGCATACTATCTACCTTTCACTGGTTTTATTTCTGCTCTGTGTTAGCTCTGTTAGACATCTTACCTATCTAATTTTTTCTGCTACTCAATCCAAAAATATTCACTTCTTATATACTGCCTCTATGCTCCTCACTAACAGCAACCTGTTTGACTGTATTTCAAACTTGAAATTCTGTATGTTATACTTGAATACTGTTCCTGCACATATCTTAAATGTAATGCCAATGTGAAACTCTGTAAATAGTCCCTATGCTTTTACTGTTTCCTACTTAAAAATGTCAATATTTTTCTTTTATATTCTTTTTGTCATTTTTACTTATACAATTATACTTTACTTATACAATGCCACTTCAAATCTGTGGAGCTTTTCTCCCCAGGTTTCTGCTGAATAAGGGCCATCAGCTCAGCAGGATTAATCCGGTCAACAAATGTAAACTAAAATAAAAATAAATAAATAAAAAGGTTTCCTATTATGCCCAACATCTTTATATACATTTTCTTCAAATTTTTTTATTGCTGTTGTTTATAGGTTCATAGGTAGGTACTAGGCTATCGGTCCTGGGGCCTATATAAGGCTAGCCAAAAAGGTTCCCTGGCTTTCGCCACCCAAGAAAATTATTTTCCTGTGCCCTGACAAGCAGTGCCACAGAAGTGATCCCCAGGGTGAATTTTCTATTTCCCATCCAGTCGGTAAGATTTTTCTTAAAGAGAGCCAATGAGGAGCTTTGCTTGACATGGGTGGGTAGTTTGTTCCAGAGTATGGGAAGTCTCTGGGACAGGAATCTATCCCTCCAGCATGTTCTGTTTATTGTGGTGACAAGGTTTAGGTCCCTGGGGCGTGTGGTTCACAGAGACTGGGATTTCTTTAAGTGTAGCATGTCTAACAGCTCTGGGTTTGACATAGCTTGGTATGTTAGGCAGAGCTTGCCTCTGAGTAGGCGATGAGCGACGGAGTAGAGCTCGAGTTTTTTGAGACGGTCTGCGTATGGCATCTGTTTGAGGCTGGTAATCCTCTTAGTGAGGTATTTCTGTGGCCTTTCCAATTGTTGTAGGTGTCTTGTGAGATACATGCCAAACGGGGCATTGTACTCTATAATGGGTCTGATGAGAGATGAGTGGAGAGGAACAATGACCTCCTTTTTTCTAGAGGAGAACCCTTTTGTGAGGAGGTGTGCCACGTAGAAGGATTTCCTGACTACTGTGGCGATGTGGTTATCAAAGGACAGACTACTGTCCACCTGCGTCCAGAGGTCTCTTATCACACTTTCAGTGCTTAATGAGCTACCACCTATGAGGCAAGTTCATGGGTACTTAGTTTTTCCCAAAGGGGATGACAATGCACTTATTGGCATTCAGCTTGAGGCCATGACTTTGACACCAAACATATGTCTCTGTGAGGCCCTTTTGTAGAATGTCTACATCATTAGGTGATTCTATTATGGCTCCCAGTTTGCAGTCATCTGCAAACGTTGTTTGCCAAAGACCTTCTCTGTTGGCCTGCATTTCAGAGAAGTAGATGCCGAACAGGAGAGGACCCAGGACCGAACCCTGTGGTACTCCACTCATCACTGGTCTGAAGTTGGACTTGGAGTCGGCTACTTTTACTTCGTGGGTTCTGTCAGTGAGCCAGTTGGTCACCCATCTTGTGATATAGGGACTTATGCCCAGTTTAGTGAGTTTATCTATAATTCCAGAGTGGGGGATGGCATTGAAAGCCTTGGCGAGGTCAAGATAGGCTGTGTGCACTACCTTGCCCTTGTCTATGGCTCTAGTGACTGTTTCAAAGAAGTCAATCAGGTTTAGTAGACACGATCTACCTTTTAAAACCCAAACTAAGTGGGGTCCTGGGTTTGAAGGTTACCTATGTCTTTGCTTATAAGCTCCAAGATGATACGTTCCATGGCCTTGCAGACCAGGCTCATCAGGCTAATAGAGCGGTAGTTTCCTGGGTCAGTGATATCACTCCCTTTGTGGAGTGGGATAACTGTCACTGTGCACCACTCAGTAGGCACATAGCCTGAGGTGAGGCTATGACTGAACATGGTAATTAGGTGGGGTGCCAGTTTGTTCTGTAGTTTGTGCAGTATGTTGTCTGGTCCCACAGATGCTGTGTTCTTGGCTTTGGAGAGTGCTGTCTTTACTTGTTCATCTGTGATTACAGGGGCTTTGCATTCTTCCAGTATTAAGATGGGCCCTTTGGAGGGTGAGAGGGGGGTAAAGTTAGCACTGAACCTATCTGCCAGGATGCTGGCAATATTGGTTGGTTCTGTATATTTAGTACCATTGTGCTGTGGCTCAGAGCAAATCTGAGTGTTGCCATTGAGATTCTTGACATAGCTGTAGAAAGCTTTGTGGTTGTATTTGGAATCAGTGGTGATTTTATTTTCATAACTGGCTTTGGAGGACTTTATGAGGGATCTCAATTTCTTGCTGAGGCTGACGAGGGAGTTCCTCCAACGTTGGGATTTTACTCTTTTTTTGCAGCAGCTTCTTCTTCTGCTGTAGAGTTTGTTTATGGCAGGGGACCATCAGATTGGCTTCCTTTTTTGGAGGATAGTGTCTTGGTTCTGTTGGGGATGGCACAATCCATGCACTCGTCTATGTGCTTATACAGTACATTTGTGTAAGATTCAGCAGTCGTACCTCTATTTTCCATCTGCATGGGTTGAGTGAAGTTTGCCACTTCTGTCTTAAAAAGCATGAAGTTGGCTTTGGAGTAGTTTTTGACGGTGGTTTCCTTAATGGGGGGTGAGGGTGGAATATGGATTTCTGGGGTGATAAGCTTGTGGTCGGATCTGTCCAGCGAGGAGATGACCTCTGTCGTGGAACACCGGTTACCCATATTGGTAATGACCAGGTAGAGGATATTGCTGCCCCTGGTGGGGTGTTGACAAGCTGATCCAAGGCGTTGGAATTTATGAATTCCAGAAAACGTTGAGCAAATGAGTTAGTACATGAGTAGTTTTCCCAGTTGATGGTGGGGTAGATGAAATCACCCATAATTAAGGTATTGGGTTGTACCTTAACACTTTCCAGTATCATAAGAAATGAAGAGTGGGAATCCTGGGGCATGGTGGGGGACCTGCAATAAGCTACAACTGGGATTGCAGTCTTGCCCAGTGTAAGTTGCACTTGGATAACTTTGGATGCATTATGTCGAGCAACTAGCCTGGAAGTGTGGATATCCTTAATGAATATGGACACGCCTCTGCATTTAGTGTTTCAGTCCAGGTTAAGTGGCCAAAAGTTGTGGTATGAATTATAGCCTGGTAATGCAGGGGTGCTCTCTGGAGCCTTGAACCAGGTCTCTGTCACTGCACAGATGTCGATGTTCTCCATTTTAAGGAGTGCCTCGAGTGAGTGCATTTTGAGGTTTAGACTACTAGCATTGAGTAGCACTATCCTCAGAGTTTGCTTGCTTGTACCTGTTACGGTGGTGAATTTAGCATTTGAACCTTGCCTAAAAAAGGCACTCCAGGGGTGGCAAGAGCCTTAGCCAGTATCTGGAATCCCAGGGGCAACAGGTGCAGCCCATCTCTGGCAAAGCATTGTGGTCTATCAACCATGTCATCCCAGGCAGACAGATAATGGCTCCACTTAAAATGACACCAGAAGCTTAGCCAATTGTTGAAGTCACTCATTTTGTCCTTGTACTCTGATATCATTCTGGGTGATGGCAGGATGCTACTCAGGGCTAGGGTCATACCTGCCTGGGCTACAAGATCTGAGAGCTCCTCCATGTCTCTTTTCATGTAGTCCATGGAGGTATGTCTCAGGTCATCCACACCAGCATGGACACTGACAGAGTCATATTTGTACTTGTTGTGGAGTGACCTGAGAGTGTTCATTATGTGGCGGATCCTGGAACCTGACAGCCAGTTGAAAGTAACTTTCTCCTTGTTTAGCCTGGTGAGTGGGACATCAGTGTGCCTGACTACAGAGTTACCTATGACTAGTATGTTGGGTACGTTGTTTTGCCTTATGGGCTGAGGTTGTGTGGCACATTGATTTTGTGGGCTATGTGTTGTGGGGTGGTCGTTGTCTGCATTTCAGCTTGGGAGGTCTCTGTTGCTTGGGCAGATTTTTATTGAGAGCCTCCGTGAATGTGGGTGTGTGCTTTGTGTTTCTATGTGTGGGTTTTGGTAGTGTGGTGTGGTGCAAGTGTTAACCTTCTCCTCTTGACTGTCTAGTCCAGTCTTGGCTGGAGAGAGCTTGGCTTCCATTTTAGCTATATAAGTGTATCTCTCACAGGTTGGAGTGTTGGGTGGTAGGAGGAGAGGGTTGTCAGTCTACATGAGGTAATTGCTACATTGCCCCAAGATGCCCAGATTCATCAGGTAGACAGGAGAAAACACCGGGAGCTGAGCCATGGATATGCCTGGATAGGTGCTTATTAATTTAAGTACTTGGAACTGTTTTCCTCTTGACAAGTGAGGAAAGTCAAGTGCTGTAGTAATTTGTAGTTTATTTAGCACTTACAACAAGTTCTGAGCAAGTGCTGAGCACAAGGAAACAGTTTTGAGTGCTGAAACTAAAAAAAAAACTGTCTAGTTTTAGCTAAAACTAGCTAGTTTTAGCATCAATCCCAAGAAGAGAAGCAGGCCACGGCCTGTTTGGTGATCTGCAGTCTTTTCCCAGATGATGCAAAGATCTGCAGGCTTGTAGTCTTTTTCTGGTAGATGCCTCGGATAGCAACCAGACCAATCAGGTACGTTAAGCTCAGACACTCACTCTCCAACCAGAAAGAGTCAGGAATCGATGCACTCTGCTCCTACTCTCACCAGGATCAGAATATAAGCACAGATTCTAAGCTGTCACCTATAAAGCAGTTAAGCTTTCTGGTGATCAGCAGTATCCAGGAAATAATGTAACTGCACTCCTTCTCTCAACAGGAGAAAACAGAAGCACTAATCCCAAGATGACTACTGAGAGGCAGAATGTGGGCTCTACAATAACTGGTGGTCTTGCAATAGATGCTTAAAGGTAAGATGAAAAAAAACTGGTGTATCCTAAACATTGCAGTGTGCACTAGAGGAAATAGATGTGAAAGTAGGTAACGTAAGTTTTACCTGTCTAAAAGTTAAGTTTTAGTGGAGAGTCACTATTTTTAAAACAGCAAGACTTATTTTACTTTATTTTACATTTGTTAACTGGGAAAGTCTGACTTGGAATGAGCCAATTTTCAGCGGAGGCCCGGGGAGAAATGCTCCAGATGCATGTCTTTCTAACGATAGATTGAAAGGGGGTGGTCACTATTGTATTCCTGGTACTATGGAATAAAGTAGGATAGCCAATAAATTTAAATAGCTAAAGGGGAGTGATATCACAAAATGATAATTTTGTGCTTACTCACACCAGCCAATAAAAGCAGAGAGGAAATGAGATATATGGTCAAATTAACATAAGAGGCAGGCAACTAGAAAGACAGTGGTGTTTAAAAAGTTCTGTCTGACTCACAAGAGACAGAGCTGTGGTCTCTTTTCAAGTGTTAGTATGCAGTTAAAAGCAGAATACAAGTAAAACACACAGTGTCTCACACTATGCTTAATATGTTTGTCCAGCTTATTTCAGTTTTCAAAGTTGTGGTTCGACCACTCTTCCATTTCTTATATTTTTTGTCTCTGACCTTAATCAGGTATCTTGTTCTTATGGAAATGTATCCCCTGACATTGTATGCCTAAATCCTGATGTTAAACATTTTATGATGAACTCCAGACTCTGCAACAGGGAGAAAGTAAACTGGAAGTCCTAAAGCAGAGCATCAGGGAAGAAGCTTGAATGAGCAGATTGTCCAAATAAGGAAGATCTGAACACCTCTCATCCTGCAGAAGGCAATGACAGCAGTGAGCCATTTGGTAAGTACACTCGAAGTAGTACAGAGGCCAAAGAGCAAGCAGAAAACTCATAATGCAAGGAAGAAACAGAGAAATGTAAAAAAAATCCCTAAAAAGGGAATGGAAGAGGATATGAAGATCAGCATCCTTGAGAGCCAGCCAGACAGACAAGAAAGGCCTAGGGTACAAAAAAGAGGAAATAAGGTCTGATGCAACAAAATCTGAAAGGAAGAAACCCTGAGAAAGGTGTTGAGCTGAGAAAGGTACACAGAACTTGTGTCCAAGTACCTTCTTTTCTTCTAACCAAAAGCATTCTGGAATAAACCTACCTGGGCAGGAGGCACAGCTTGACAGGTGCCCTGGAGCAAAAGAATGGAGCACTTCTGGGAAAACAGGAAGTTATTCCAAAAAAGGTTGAGGAATACTCAAAAGGGAGGAAAGGATTTCCAAACCATGACATATCCCTGGAGGATACTGGACAGAACCCAAGAGTGTACCGAGATCTTTAACCAATTTGGAAAAGACTGGGAAAGACAGAAGGAAAAGGGAAAGCAAACTGGCAAACAGAACCAGGCTTATCATCAAAAGCAGGTTTCTGGGAAGTAGGGGTTTGAGCAGACTTAGCAGGTGGCATGGGTCTAGAACCCTTTTTTCCTTTGGGAGGACAACAAGACTGCCTTTGAACAAAAGCAGATTTGGAAGGTTAATTCCTCTGAAACTTAGGAATAGGGGAAGCAAAAATATGCTTCAACTCCTTCAAGGCTTTAATTTTATTGTACAGAGGCTTAAAAAGCTCAGCAGAAGCAGCAGCACCAACAAGATTTTTATTATCCAAAGGAGCATCCAGTAATTGGCCTTAATGTCATAGGTAAAGCCTGAAGACAAAGCCAATAATAATGTTTCATAAGAGAACCAAAGGCAGCAGCCCTGGAGGGAAGCATCAGCTGCATTTAACAGAGTGGCAGGCAATTGAGAGACAGAACCCAACTGGGAAAGGGCAGAAGCCTTCCCCTCAGACTCAGAAAGGTTAGAAACTATTTGGCAAAGCTGAAAAAAGACAGCCAAAACATACCTGGTCATATGAGTCCGGTAGCTAATGGTTCAAAATGATGAAGTAGGCAGTAGCAGTATAAACCTTTTTGCCCAGCCTCTCCATGGCCCTGCTATCCTTATCAGAATGAAGCAGCTTGGTAGAAGGCAACAGCTTGGAGGGCTTGTCAGAAGAGATGGACATTACAGAAGGATCAGCAGATGGGCATTTATATAGATATTTGCATTCAGTAGGCACTTTGTAAAATCTATCAGGTTTCTTGGGAGCATGGGGGCTAAGAAGCTACTGAAAAGGTATCCAGGAAGGCAGACAGAGCTGGGGGAACAGCAGAAGGCTTAGCAGACTCCTTTTGGAGGAGCTCATAATAATGCTTGTGGATATCAGAGACTTGAGAGCAATCCCACTTAAAGAATTCCATCATATGGGTAACAGTGTCCCTAAAGGAGAGTTCCTCTAAAGGGGAATTTTTACTAATAGAATCCTCTTCCTCTGAACCATAGTCCAAGGGGGAAGGGATTCTTACCCTGAATTCTGATCCTCATCTAAGGAGTCCAGTTCGCTGGGTCTTTTAGGAGGAGTGGAAGACCAGGTAGGGGCTGGCACAGACAGCCCTTGAAGAGGTTTTAAAGCCATTAAAGCATTAAACAACTCTTGAGCAATATACAGTCATTCATGTTGATGATCCTTAAATAAAGGGGAAATATGCTTGCTTTTCCATTTCTTTTTCTAAAGGATGTCCACACAAAACACCCTTGAAGGATCAGATGCTTGGCGACATTCAATAAGCATATTTGGCATCTCCTTCCTCACTAAGATTTGCGAAATCCCCCTCAGTCCCTCAAATATAACCAGCCAAGGTTCCCTCTCCATGTCTGAAGCAAACATTTGTAAAGCCTCCAAGGAGGTGTGAGAAGTTGGATCCATGCCAGCCTTCAACAGGGTCGTGGCAGAGGAATACAAAGCAACCACCAGACAATACACTGTGCTTTCACTAGGCCCGAAAGAGATGTCCAGGGGAGGCGCTACAGCAGCCATATCAGACTTAAGTTTTATGGCCTTTTTCTTGGCCAATGGCTGACCCTCAGCATGGAAAGACTCTGCCACAGCAGCTTAAGACACTGGTTTTTAAGGTAAATAGATAAGGAGGAGAAATTACTAAGAAGGGCCTTGGGGACAAAAGCTTGGGAGATTGCGCACTGCGTATGGTTGTGGGAAGCACCTGAACAGAAGTGACACTGGTAGCAGAGGTCGTATGTGGAATCTGCCTCCCATACTGACATTCTCCCTTTCTGGATGACATGAACACAGCCAGCCCTACAGAACACAGACAGACAAGCAGAAACCCTAATGGTGCTCTTTTCTAACACACAGCCTGGTAACCAGCAGAGCAGAAGGGTGTTCAGACCGATGTTTAATAATGGCATTTGGATACGTGGCAAAGAGGATCTGAGTGTCTGCATCCGTACATCACCTTTTTGCCCTACTCCTTGTGCGGGGACTGTATGTGTGACATACAGTGCCTGCAAGCACTAAAGGCTTTGGTATACTGGCAAAATGCTGAACTCTCCTTGGCAGGAAAGAAACACTGAATACTGCAACAGTGAGATGGAAGGACATCAGCAGAGACAGAAAAACAACAAGAGAGGAAACTTTAATAAATGAAAGGAAAGATGGTCATGGAGTAGTGAAGGTCAGTCAGTAATGTCTGAAAAGAAACTAGGTTGGCAATACTCCTACTTTTCTAATAAGTGCTGTTTGAAATGCTTACATGACTGTTCCACTAGGGAAGGGGGTTGCTAATCAGCTGGCCACCAACTGAGACATTCTACCACTGACAGACTGGCAAAGGCAAAGCAGGTCAAATGTTTCTCCTTCTTTTGTCACAAAGATCCATGTCTGTATGTTAGCCATGGCCTCACACTAAGCAGACTGATAAATAGCTGAACTAATGTCTGTAGGCAACTTCTGAAAATACTGCACATTCAGAAATTGCAACTGTTCTACACTGATGACCCTACTATTCATTTTAACGGACTGCCCACTAATCTCGTTCTCATCTCTCCAGAGTATAACAGAATCAGATGTGCTATTTTAATCTTTTTTTCATCTTGATTATAGTTCAAAGCTTATTTCACATATGGCATTATTTCATTCAAAATCTGAAATTAAAGAGGTGGGAGGCTCAAACTAGTTTTGCATGTCTTTCAAAACAAGGATGATAATATTTTTATTTCTTTTACTTTGTTGATGCAGGCATTATAAAAAAGAAAAAAATACAAAAAAAGGTTTTCACTGAAACTGCTGACATTTACCTAGTACTCTTGAAGCAAAATCTACTGCATGCTACGAAAGCAGTGTGATGCAGGCAGCTAGAAGCCTGTTACACACCACAGTAATTCTTACAAACTAACACATTACAAAATATACAACTAATTTCTTCCATTAATGAAAATGCAGTTTATACCACACAAAATTCCAAGCAAACCTTTAAAACTTACAAGCATACTTTTCAGACTCATATTAGCATCCTGCATATAGGAGTCTTCTGGATGAATGCTGACTTTAACAAATTCGTACATAAACGTTTAAAGACAACTAATGAAATTTTGCTTGATTCTTCAATTTAGCTCTTAATTAGTGTGCCTTCTCTGGGTAGCCTGCACATCCTCCTTGTATCCACATGAAACAGAGGTAATCCAGAAAGCTCAAGTCAGGTCCGGAGCACCATCTGTGACCCAGAGGGTGACAGCACTAACATGAAACAGAGTACAAAGGATTAGTCCAGATAAAAAATAACCGTATCTAGCACATCTAGGAGTCTCTCTCTCTCTCTCTCTCTCTGATACCCTCCCTATGGAAGCTACAGATGCCTACATAACTGAATAAACTACCTGAAACTTCAAGAAAGTGTCTTTATTCCTCCCACAGGGAGGGCATCAGAGAGAGAGAGAGGGAGACAGAGTCTCCTATATCTGCTAGCTACTGTAACTTTATCAGGACTAATCCCTTGTACTCTACTTCTTGTATCCACATGGGTTTTCATTATGCTCTGGTTTCCTCTCACATCTCAAAGATATGCAGTATATGAACTGGAAAACCTCCAAACTGCCTGGAGGTGCATGTGTTGTATGAGAGTGAAGATGTGTGTATGCGAATCCTGAGAGGGGCTGACACCCTGTCTAAGATTAGCTACTCTGCCTTGCTAGAAATGATTGCAACAACAGGTTTTGTCTCCCCTATGGAATCATACTGTAGGCTACCTGATGCCCTTTGAAAGCTAGAATGGCAAAGAATACTTTTCCATTGGAAGTCAAGTCACGCTGAGTCATGGGCATCAATGGCAGAATACTGCAGCTGCCAAAATGCTAAGCATGTTTGTACAGAGCACAGTGATACATCAAGGAGTGCCCACAGTTTGTCAAATATCACTACAGTGGGCACTATCTCTGCAGACTGTGCAGTGTCACAAGGGTATGTGCATCATCACGCACACAGGAGTTGCATACCATATGACTCAATATTGCAGGTTAATGTAACGGAAATAAATGTTTTTTGATCCCTGTTACATCCTTAGTGGAAGAATGTGTTGTCAGTGGGCAAATATACACTGAAGTCATTACTATGGTCAGCTACACTCTTCTGCTGTTCTTTACACCTTCGCCAAATTTCTCCTTGACATGTTGTACCTGGCATCTTTCCAGTCAGCCACTGTGCAAGGGACTCTATCAGAAGATTAAATGCACAATCAGACAACTTTTAAACAATGACACTGACACTTCAAATGCAAACATGCATCTGTCTTACAGGTGCCTGCTACACAAAAAACCATGACACAATTTGGATTCAAACAGATACTAAAGGATCTTTATTTCAAGAACTGCAGAAGTACATGCAGTACTTCCACAACAGACTCTGGCCCATCTTTTACATAAACTGCTTATGCCTAGCAACAAGCTATCCAACGCCTGATGGCAAAAGCTTTGAGAAATATTTGCTCTGGTAGGGGTTTTGATCTTTCAGATGGTGTTACCAGTCAATACACCATATATTTTGCCAAGTATAAGGCCAGGCATATGTCAAACAGTAGAAAGACTTTAGTTATTTTTCTCTTAAGTCTGTAACTTTAATGTAACTCTCCAACACAGACCATGCTGTCAACTCAGTGAGGCGAACCATTTTTTTTAATTCTGCACTGCAGAGCAAGTCAACAAAAAGTGACTTGCACAGACTTGTTTCCATAGCAGAAGTTTTTTTTCAAAGATCACCTACTGATCAGTAATGCGGGCACTTTTTGCGAGTCAAGGGCACCATTGCATTCCTCTAATGTGCACAGTACGCTCATGGGTGCCAGGGGTGGGGGAAATGTGCAGTCACATTCAACATGTACTTTGCACCAATTAATTTTAATTCTTACCAAATTTTACACAAAGAAATAGATAACAGCAAAATAAATAAAAATGCACATCCCCAGGAGTATGGATGATGTGCAAGATCTCAGCTTGTATGATTTTACTTTTTGGTCTAAAAAGTGCAACTGTATAACTGTTTAAGGGAATTATTAGAACCTTAGTTCTTCAAGATGAGGTCAGTGTTACAGGAAATCATTACATAACATCTGGGTTTGCCCACCCACTGCATCCTATGTCCCAGCTGCATTTTTTTTCAGATATTATTTTTCTGTAGTTGATACTGCTTGTTTCATACCTGCAAAGGCAATGGCATAGCTACGGCAAGAACACCATATCAAGTCAGGGTTGTCATGTGGTTTCTTGTGTTTTTCAAGTCTGGAAATCTATCCCTGTAAGAAATGTGCTTGGGAAAAACACCCAGTACTAAACCAAACAGTAAAGGCAAACAAAACATCCAACATAATGGGCCAGATTCCAAAAGACTTGCTCTCAGATTAAGTAACTTACTCTGAGACTTGCTCTCACAGAAAGTAACTTAATCAGGGACTAAGTCTTTTGGAATCAGGCCATCCAATGTAAGACTGTTTAGACAGGCCTTACACCAATGTAAACCAGTTACACCGAAAACAAGTCTTTCAGAATCAGGGCAGGCTGACACCGAAAGTAATTTACACTGACAGCAAGTCTTTTGGAATCGGGCCCAATGATAAACACTTTTTTCATTTTTAATAACCACAAAAACAGTAACTATATACACAGTCAACCAAATAAAGAAAAAAGATCTTAGAGAAACAATGTAAATATTGGAAGAGCGTTACACCACAGGTATTAGTATTTCATCTGAGTATTCAAAACTTGCTAAACAACCAAAATGGCAAAAAGGAAGCTTCAAAACAACAGCTTCAATGACAGGCTTTTACCATGTTGAATCCACAATATATGAAATATAGAGCTTTGCTGTTGTAAAAGTCAAGTGGCGTTGTAATTCCACAGCTTTAAAACATGTGGATGTCATAAAAACAGAAAAAAATGAACATAAAAGTGAAGAACCCTTCTGATGTAAACAATGGACAAGCGCTTTCAGCTTTTTCAAGCCTTCTCTGTTTTAATGCATCAAGGAGGTTTACACCACCAGATAGGCAGGGAAAATCAGCACTAGGAAAATGGTATTTACAAAATCAAATCAATTCTAAACATATTTATTACAGGCTAACTACCTGAATAAAGGGAAATTAAAATCACCAACAGTAAGGTTATTTTGGCTTACTGGGTAGTCCATTTTTAATTGAAAAACGAGATGAGCTGGACACAGGAAAAACGCCAACAGAACTCAGCCAAAAATGTAGAATTTTATTAAACCACCATCAAGGCATACAAACTGAAGTAAAATTAAATACCTAACTTTAGTCACTGTGTTTTTCGTTCTCAATGGAACTTCATTAGACAAATGAACTTCTTTACGTTAGAGGTCCATCAATTGGTCTGCATATGCTTGCTTTGGTCAGTTTCCTATATCTATTTCCTTAGCATTGTACAAAAAGACATACAAAAAAAGAGAAATTCATATTTGCTAGAAAGATTTTTACCTCACAGGTTCACATTACTTATGCTATTGTTTTAGCATCATGATTTTTATGTAGATACATTTTTCATGTGCACTTTTAAAAATTTTTTAGTCCATATAGCTTTAAATACAATGGTTAATTGATGGGGGAGTGTATATATGTTAAATAGGATGAGGATGTGGTTCATATGTCTCATGAAGTTCCATTGGGAATGAAAAACGCCGTGATTAAAGTTAAGCATTTAATTTTACTTTGGTTTGTATGCCTTGATGGTGATTTAATAAAATTCTACATTTTAGGCTGAGTTCTGATCATGTTTTCCCTGTGTCCAGCTCATCTCATTTTTTAGTTGGAGCTTTGCCTTATTTCTGGGCACTGATTCCATCCTTTTTTAAATGACTTAGATATTCAGTATGTTCTGAAGGTGAGACACAAGAGAGGTCTGTAGTTAGCAATAATGTACTAGGCAGGTCCGTTAAGATATAGTAGGACCTCTAAGGTTCTAAACTGGTGTTATGTAAAATATGATACAACAGGGTTCTTGTTAAATACGGAGAGGTTGCTGCAGTTGCCACTTGTCTTGAATGCTTCGTAGAGACAGTACCCTGGTAAACAGTTACTGTTGTTACGTAATCAAACTTTAGCAACTACACAAATTTGGACATCTTCAAGAGTGAGTTAGACACGAAACTCATACATTTTGTTGTTTAAGCACCTGGCATTGAGCAAAACAATCCTGATATTTCCTGAACTGGAATTTGCTACACGGGTTTACTAAAGAGTTGAATTCTACCTAAAAAGGCGCATGCTAGAAGCAAATGCTCTAGTCAATGTATGACAGCTAAGTAATGACAGGTATAGACCTCATACCACCTACTGGTCTTCGACACCTGGGACATTAGTCAAACCTGGGTGATCAACGTCTCAGAAAATAGCTTAACCTAAAAAAATCAGGTCAGCCAATTCCTTAAGTAATTATTTTTCCACATTCTTTCCAGAAAAAGGCCTAACACATCCACCAAACTATCAGTCAAATTATTTTTATCATCCATATATGTCTAGAAATTAAAAATGGAAAGAAAACCAGGATTTTACATTTGTACAGTTATGAGATGATCGTTAAAGGTTTTTGTCACTCTTTTACTAAACCCACTGGTCAAAGTGTTTGCAGATTTCACTGTCATCTGTAGTATAAATAAACCACAATTATACTAGCTAGCTACACAAGTTTTGTTTGACAATGAACATCATAGCATTAAGTCATAATGAAAAGATTTATTAATAAATATTAAGGTCGCCTTAGCCTATGTTATTCCAAGTTGTACAAGAAACTGAGCCCATTTAATTCATAAGGCAAAGTATATTACTGCCACTTGTCACACATACTTAGGCAGCTAGTCTATTTTAAATATGTAATCAATACACCTGAAATATTGTTTGTACTCAACTCCTTATAAAGCTTTCTCTAACTAAATTTATTTTCAAGCTTTTCAAGAAACCTTAAAACCTGGCTAAACATCTGCAAGAATATCCCCATCATGACTTAAGATTTCTGGTTCTTGAAAAGGTAATCCCGAGTGTTAGGTGTAGATGCTGACCCATAATGTTACAGAAAAAGGAGCTATATTGGCAGCTCTGTTTTAATGCATCAAGCTGGCCTGGTGTAAATGAACAAATGTCTACTAAGTGCTTATTGAAGCTAAAAGCACTGGTGACGTAATGTTATTTTATATTTAGTTTATATAAATTTTTTGAGGAAAGTAATACATGAACGATCACATTAAAAATGACATGGTGTTTCCCTATGCACAAGCCAAGTGGATGACTGCTGCAGCTATTGTTGATTGGATGTTGGAAGCAATGGAGTGATATAACTGGTTACTTAGATTTTGGGGGCTTGGACGGCTTTTGTTTCCTCAAAACAAACACAAAAACGTTTTATTTAAAAAAATGGTTTGTAAATGCAGCTGTACATTTTAAGGTTTGTTTAGTTATGAAGTCTTACACAGAATCTTTACTGAATGGTTACTTCAATAACGAAGAAAATGACTAATAGCATGTTTTTTTAGCAGTAAAAGTGTTTTCAAAGTCTCACAAGTCTAATAATTTTGAATGGGGCACTTCAATTTAAATTTTTTTTTAGGATATATGATTAGCTACTGGAAGCGAATGGGCATTTTCATTTGTTCAATCTCCCTGGGGGCTTGATAGGTGCATGCTTTTCTTAAATACTAATATAAAAAATTGATATATGAAAATGTTAAAAATTGTTATAAATGTGGTTATTGAATTTGAAAGTAGCTTTTAGATACCATGTTCTATATATAGTTTTTAAGGAAGGTCTATTTTGTTAATGAAACAGAAATTAAATAATATTGTGTTTTTTTATCATAAAAACAGGTATGACATATTACCAGTCAGTAGTTTTGCTTAGCAGGGACTGGTCATGAAGCAATGGGGGATTTTGGACTGGCTAATGCTTGGTGGGGTTTTTGTAATCACATGATTTTCTAACTGGATTAAAAAATGCTATCTAAATATCTTGAATTTGTATAGTTTCTCATCTGAACAAGTTTTTATTGCTAAAAATGGGAGCATTTATCTGACAAGAGAGTTGTGGTCTTGTTCAATACAGTACAGTTGGAGTTTCTGCATTTAGCGTTTCTGTCATTGTTTATTCATCTTTTAAATCTAACATCAAAAGGGTAAAAAGGTCACACAGACAAAACATGCAGCAAACACTGCAAGAAAGAACAAGCTATACTGCAATCTTCACTGCCTTATGGGCCTGAATGTACCCATAAAGACTTAAAAAGTTAAAGGTCATGGGTATTAAGAAGTAACGTAGCTAAAACACTGATATGAGCTTAAGGGGTCATCTGCAAACATCCCATAGGCTTCCACTGCAGGAGATTTAAGGTGTTACATAGTGAAGATTCTAGCTTGGCTCTGTCTTTGTTACAGTTTTTTTTTTTTTTTTATTATGTTACCTAACATCAAGGACCCTCAATGACAGGGCTTATGGCTGAGCTCAATTCCAAGCACTATGCTCTCCAGATGGAAAGAATCAGGCAACTGACAAAGTACAAAGTTCAAAAGGCTGAACCCTGAAGTACTGTAAAATTGAAAGAAACCCAACTCCTATAGCTGTGATCAAGGCAGTTAAGCTTAGTGAAGTAGTACAAATAAGAGGCTGCAGTGGAAATAATCTTAAAGAAAGCAAATGAAGCAACTATTCCCCTACTGGAGAGGGATGGAATGCAGCACTCATCAATATGTGGTTAACTGCCCAATAGTAAAAATAATGCAACTATTAGTCAAATCAGAAAGCATCTGTCTGTCAAATGCCAAGTCCTTCCCTCACTGAAGCACAGCAGATGAAGAGCTAGTCAGTATCCTACCTCATTTAGGTACTTCAGGTAAAAGTATGAAGAGATAGCTAGCAAGTTAGGCTGGTGCCAGGCAAGCAAGTACAGTAGCTCCAAAATGAAAAAAAACCAGCACCCAGGAGAATCTGAATATAATAATTTATTAAGACTAGACCGGTTTCAGCACAAGGCTTTCTTCAGTAGTACATAAAAAATGTGACTGAGTCAGAATCTTATATAGCTTCAACCAATGAGATTAGTGACATCATTTCCTGTAGTTGAAAAAAACAAAAGAAGTTATGAATAAATCAAAAAAAATGTCAACATTAGAAATGAAATAATGTTATTCATCTATTCAAAATGTCATGTTAATGCCTAAAGATATATAGCATAATAATGCAAATGAGAAAAGCATAATGATGGGGTTGCTAGAAAGGAATGGTTAATATAAAGTGATTTAAATAGACAATAAGACCACAAGCATCAGCATAATTAAACCATAATGCAAAAAAATGAAATAAAATCATATAATAATAATGTCACAAAATATTTTTACTAATAAATGCTTGAAAATCATAATTTGTCATTTAATCCCGGGGAGAAAAGCCCCCCAGGTTCCCAAATTCAACACTCTTTTGCATGCAGAAAGCTTTCATCCTAAACATATCACCAAAAATATTCCAAAATCTCAGTTTCTGAGGATCAAAAGAATATGTTCTTCACAGGATGACCTTACCAAACATCAAACTGATCTAACTAACAGATTTTTGTCCAGGGGGTATTCACCGCAGACTATTCACTCAGCTGTTCAATCCAGTAATGTGAAATCCAGGGATTCTCTTCTACAATACAATAGAAGACAAAGAGATAATGGTTCCAATCTATGCAGATTTGTCACGACCTATGGCCGGAACAGTAGGAATTTGATCAATATTATTAACAACCATTGGAACATACTCAACTCGCACCCCCTTTTGGAGGATTATTTAGGGGAACGGTGCTATTTTTCATATAGAAAGGGTAAATCACTTAGTTCCCTTTTTTCTCATTACAAAAGAACAAGCCCAAAGGATGACAATCTCACACAAAGGACACTCACAGGGGACAAATTAATAGGCATCTATCCCTGTGGCCACTGTAGCTTTTGCAGCTACATTTTTAAAACCACTAGCTTCACCAGCAAAAACACAGGACAAATATTCAATATTGAATTCTTTGGTAATTGCAATTCAGACTGGATAATCTACCTTGCTACATGCACATGTCAGGCCTTCTACATTGGCCAAACATCCAGACAGTTTTGCATCAGCCTTTCGGAACATTTGGGGGACATCAGGAACCAGAGAATAACCAATGCGCTATACAGACACACAATTAAACACTCCACTGCCAAATTCTCATTTACCATCATTGATCGTATCACTGGCAATTGAACCTTCAAGGTAGGGTGGCATGATATTCTCAATAAAAAAGAAAGGAGGTGGATAATCAAACTTGGGGGGCTTTTCTCCCCGGGATTAAATGACAAATTATGATTTTCAAGCATTTATTAGTTAGTAAAAATATTTTGTGACATTATTATTATATGATTTTATTTCATTTTTTGCATTATGGTTTAATTATGCTGATGTTTGTGGTCTTATTGTCTATTTAAATCACTTTATATTAACCATTCCTTTCTAGCAACCCCATCATTATGCTTTTCTCATTTGCATTATTATGCTATATATCTTTAGGCATTAACATGACATTTTGAATAGATGAATAACATTATTTCATTTCTAATGTTAACATTTTTTATGATTTATTCATAACTTCTTTTGTTTTTTTCAACTACAGGAAATGATGTCACTAATCTCATTGGTTGAAGCTATATAAGATTCTGACTCAGTCACATTTTTTATGTACTACTGAAGAAAGCCTTGTGCTGAAACCGGTCTAGTCTTAATAAATTATTATATTCAGATTCTCCTGGGTGCTGTACTTCAGGTAAAACCTAAGCTGACACTGTGTACCACACTGTGAAAAGTACAGTTGTGTATACTTACCATAAATGTAGATGTTCAAGTGTATTCACTGTTGCAGTCATAACATTTGGGTTATCTGCTTGCAGGTAGCCCTCAGTCGGCCTGATTAACAAAGTCTTGGGTCCTGCATCGGTTGCTGTCCCTTCTTCCATGATGTCAGGGGTATAAAACATGCAGCCGACGCCATTACATCAGTTTTTCTTGCCTCAGATGTCAGGTGCCCCCCTAATAGGAAGCAATTAAATATAAAAGTACAATGATATACCTCCAACAAAAAAGCAAATACACCAAAAAGGCTTGTAAGCATAGTAAAGGAAGTAGAGGTATAGCCAAAAGAAGTTAGGGGGCTGGAGGGAGGGTAACCAGGACTGCAACAATGAATACACTCGAACATCTACATTTATGGTACTATGTTCTTCGTGTTTCACTGTTGCAGTCATTACAGTTGGGTAGATTCACAAAGCTATGGTTGGGAAGAGGAATTTAGATAGCATTAGGACTAGCTATAAGGCCCTGCTAGACTGCAGTGGCAAAGCCAGCTCTGGATTTAGAGAAAATTGGCAAATGATAACGCTTGGTGAAAGTATGTACAGAACTCCAGGTATCAGCTTCAAGGATGTCCCTGGTAGGGACGCCTCTGAGAAAGGCTGTAGAGGTAGATGCAGCACTGGTGGAGTGAGGTCTGATCCCCTTGGGGATAGGTTTTCCATAGTGCTTATAGCAGAAATGAATGCAATGGCCTATCCATTTCGAATGGTTTGTTTTGAAATAGCCTGCAGCAAATGCCACCAGCAGTTGTTCAGATTTCCTTTGAGGTTTAGTCCTGTCCAAGTAGAATCTAAGTTGTCTGTGCACATCCAAGGAATGCAGTATCCATTATCCTTTGTTCTGTGGATTGGGAAAGAAGGTTGGCAAATGAATGGACTGATTAAGAGCCACACTGGATACCACCTTGGGCAGGAAGGAAGGATTGGTTCTGAATGACAGCCTGTCTGCATGAAAGATGATGAAAGGCTCCACTGCCATAAGGGCCTGTAATTGAGATACCCTTGTAGCTGAAGTGATTGCTAAAAGGAAAGCTGTTTTCCAAGAAAGAAATTTTAAGTCTGCAGTAGCAGCTGGCTCGAAAGGAGGTAGAGTGAGTTTTCTCCAAAACAAAGTTAAGGTCCCAGGCTAGGGTTGGAATTCTCCTGGGTGATCTCAAATTTTTGGCCTCTCTGAGGAACTGCTTGAGCAGTGGATGAAAGAAGAGGGGAGGTTCTGTGTTATAATGAGCTGAAATGGCTGAGGCATGGATTTTAATGGAGGAAAAACACAGGCCCTTATAAAGCATCTCAGTTAAGTATTGTAAAATCTGAGGTAAATTGGGTGCTGCGGTGCTCAGCCCTTGAGATTGGTTCCAGGCAAAAAATCTTTTCCATTTTTCAGCATAAGATTTTCTAGTACTAGGCCTCCTTGCCTCTAAAATGATATCCATCACAGGTTTACTGAGGGATGGTAAAGGAGAGATTATGTAATTAGCCAGGCTGCAAGGTTCAGTATTGGAAGCTGAGGGTGCAGAATCTGGTTCTCCTGCTGAGACAGCAGGGAAAGAGTCGGAGGCAGGTGCCATGGGGATAACCGTGACACACTGTGCAGGAGGGGGTACCAGTGTTGGCGCGGCCAGTCTGGACCAATCAAAATCATCCTTGGTTTATCCTGTTTGATTTTTAGTAGTACTTTGGAGAGCAGAGGCAGAGGGGGGAAGGCATAGAATGATGGGTTTTTCCAGCTGAAGGACAGAGCATTCACTTTCCAGACTTGTTTTTGGGGAGTCCTTGTGCAAATTTTGTCCAACTGGTAGTTCTGGGGAGAGGCAAACAGGTCTATATCTGGGTTCCCCCATTTGCTTGTCAACATGTTGAAAATCCTTGGTTCCAGTTTCCACTTGTGTGGGTCCATGAGATTTATGCTAAGTCCGTTTACCAGTGTATTTAATTTTTCTGGCAGGAATTGAGCTTGTAGGTGCACTTGGTAGCTCAAGGCTGTGTTCCATAATGCCATGGCTAGTCTGCAGAGGGAGTAGGAATGTGTATCCCTCTGCTTGTTTATGTACCACATAACAGTGGTGTTGTCCGTCTTTATCATTAGTTGTCCTGGAAGAATGTGGCTCTTGAAGGCTGTCAGAGCATTCTGTACAGCTAACATTTCTTTTTGATTGATATGCAGGTGATTTGACTTGGGTTCCATTTGCCCTGAATGCACTTCCCTGCCAGGTGAGCCCCTCATGCATAGTCTGATGCATCTGTTGTTAGGGTTTGGGTGGCAGGGGGTGGTGTGAAATGTAGTCCCTTGTTTTGATGGCAGGCCTCTGCCTAACAAAGGAACTCTAGGTGTAGGCAAGGTATGATAGGAATCATTGCTTCTAGATCCTGAGAATGTTGACACCATAGGCTTTTTAGATACCACTGTAGTTTTCTCATATGCAGTCTTGCAATTGGAATTACAAGAATGCAGGAGGCCATGAACCCCAAGGCTTGCAGTAATTGTCTTGCATATAGCAGGTAAGCCACCTGGGAAGTTGTATTCAAGGTTGCTCACAGGAATATAATTTGTTGACAGGATACCACGTGTGATTTATTTTCGTTTATGGTGTACCCCAGACAAGTTAGAACCCTTTGTACAAAGGCCAGATGATTCAAAAGTATGTCCTGGCTTTCTGCCTGAATTAGACAATCGTCCAGGTATGGGTATATTTGAATATTTCTTTGCCTGCAAAATGCAATAACTGCAGCTAAGCACTTTGTGAATACCCTGGGTGCAGTAGATAAGCCAAAGGGCAGTGCGTGTAGCCTGCTTTGAAGTGTAGGTATCTTCTGCAAGATTCCCTGATTGGGATGTGCAGGTACGCTTCTTTTAAATCTAGTGCTGCCAACCAGGCATCTTTGCCTAGCATAGGAAGTAATTGGTGAAGAGTCAGCATCTCAAATTTTGGAATCTCCAAACAGGTGTTTAGAGTAGACAGGTCCAGGATAGAACGCCATGAATTGTCTTTTCTGGGTACCAGGAAAAGTCTCGAGTAGAAACCTTGTCCCTTTTCCTCTTCTGGTATCAGATTAATAGCCCCCATGCTTAAGAGAGAAAGTACTTGTTTTTTTGGACCTCTGCCCACTGATTTGGGGGTAGGTCCGGCCAGCTGCTTAGAGTTGGCAACGTGTGGAAGTGAAATCTGTATCCCTGGAACACTATACTTAAAACCCATTTGTCCTGGGTAATGTGTTCCCAATTCTTTGCATGAAGAGCAATCTTTCCCCCCAAAGGGGCAGTCAGTTGATAAGTGCTTGGAAATTTTAAAAGGAAGTCATTGAGACAGTTTACCATAGGTGGGAGTTTTATTATTCCCAGATTTGGAAGTGGAGGCCCCCCACTGCTTAGTCCTGTGAGTCCCCCGGGACTGAAACCTGGGGTTTTTGCTGTGTCTGGGTTTGGCTTGAGAAGACTTGGGAGGGGCTGGAAAGGACCAATTCTTAGAGGGCCAGTGCCTACTAAATCTAGGAGGCTGAACTTGTAAGAAAAGTTTAACAGTTTGCATAGACTTAGCATTATCTTACATCTTTTTAAGAACTTCCTCAGCCTTGTTGCCAAACAGGCGGTCCTGATTTAAGGGAGCATCCAACAATTTAGCTTTAACATGATCAGTCAAAGATTGCTCCTTAAGCCAAGCATGCCTTCTGAGCACAGACCCATAACAGCAGCCCTGCAAGAGGCCTCTAATGAATCAAAACCACACTGCAAAGTATGTTTTCAAACTTATTCAGCAGAATGCATTAAATCCTGTAATTCTTTATTTTCCACACAGTCAGGAATCAACATCATTTTCTGTTTAAGCAGTCCAATAACATGTTGCTGATACGTTAACATATGAAACTGGTAGTTTAAAGCCCTAACGGCCAAGGTTGCAGAAGTGTAAACCTTCTTACCCCATCTATCCAGTGCCCTGGAGTCCCTATCAGAAGGGGTAGGATTTTTAGCAGTAGAAGCCTTAATGCCCTTGGGCCTCTGTGAAATAGTCTCTGGATCTGCAATAGGATTTTTAAAAAGGAACTTGTGGGACTCGGGGACCCTGTAGTATCTGTCAGGTTTTCTGGGAGCAGGAGGCAAGGAATCAGTGGCCAAACTAGATTCCGAAAAAGCATCAACAACAATGTCTAGAACAGGAGGAATAGCTAAAAACCTATGCTGAGGAAGGAGAAGGAAATCCCTAAGCCTCTTTTTTGAATCAGAAAAATCCTGGCTTTCCCAGTGGAAATGCTCCCTTAAAGGTTTCCCCAAAAGAAAAATCCTCAGGAGGGGAAGCGGAGGGAATGAAGTCCTCTGCATCAGAATCTTCATAAGTAGATAAGGGCAAATCCAGATCATAAGAAAAATCAGAAAAAAACAGAATCCTGGTCAGAAGATTCATAATCAACTTCAGTCCTAGACCTCTTAGAAGGGGGGGTTGGCTACCCCTGATTAGAGTTATTAGATCTTCAGACATTCTTATCATTTGTTTTTTATGCATAGAGGCCTGAGCATGTGGCCTGGACATCGTTTTTTTATGCATGGTTCGAGATTTAGGCCTAAGTAAAGAAGGAGGCGTCAGTTTAACATGCAAGTCCGTAAGCTTGAATACACCCTCAAAAGCCAGTGCCTGCACAGCGGCTCCGGACCCATCCAAGGTAGAGACATCCGTGGGTTCCATAGTTGAAGCATCTTGCGGCATACCAGACTCCAAATGGGTCTCAGTAGAGGCCTGCGTATCAGAAGTAGCGGGTATCGGGGGCTGCGAAAGCGTCTCACTGAATACCAGCGAACTGGCAATTGGCTTAGGAGAAGCATCATCGGCAGTTTTGGACCTTGGCGGCCGGTCTCTGTCTTTATCTTTGCATTTTTTCACAATCCCAGTAGTCGGATGGCTAACCGACAACATTTCTGGATAATTAAACCAAGAACCGAAATATTTAGAGGCGAAAATATACCGACGACGGATAGTGAGCTGATTAAATAAAGCACAAAACCGATAAGCAAGGTACGTTGTGGTCAGGGCCTAGGCAAGGAATACAGTACGAATGAAAATCTTTATGAGGCATTTGCTTTCCACAAGTAATGCAATTATTAACTTTTACTGACATCGGTAAGGAGCAAGAAAAAGTTTCCCCAACGGGGTTACTTAGCTTTAGTTGAAGACTTCGGTTCTGAAACACGAAAACAAAAATTTCAGGAGTTGGCCGACCTGCACTTGCGAACTGCTTCTGCTCTGGGCACCGCAGGGCAAGAAAGACTGATGTAACAGCGTTGGCTGCATGTTTTATACCCCTGACAACCTGATGTCATGGAAGAAGGGACAGCAACCGATGCAGGACTCAAGACTTTGTTAATCAGGCTGACTGAGGGCTACCTGCAAGCAGATAACCCAAATGTAATGATTGCAACAGTGAAACACGAAGAACATCCACAAGATAAATACACTAGCTCAACGACAACGTGAACAAACATGACAAAATGATGGTTGGTCCTAACAGACAACTGATCCTTAAGGAAAACCAGATATAGTTCCCTGCAGATGGTTGTCTGAAGCTTTGTACCCTTGCAAAGAAAGGTGATGAGTATAAGAAACAGCATTTTCAATTAAATGAACTTCACATCACCAGGCCACTGTGTCCAAACGGGTCTATATTATATATTCAAAGCTTCAAAATTTCAAACCTCATATGTTCTACAACATATGAGGAAAACTTGAATCTTCGAATATATAATAAAAATGTAAAAAAAAAATACTTACCTTAACACTCTGAGCAGGGGGGCAAGCCCTCTGCACCCCCCCCACACACACACCCTACTTAAATATACCAACTCCGAGACCACACTTCAGTGCAGAAAAGGGAAATTTTCCCATTCTGCGCATAGGGAGCCGTTGCCTTTCACCTTCAAACTTTTCAAAGTTCAATCATATGATGTCGACCATATGACATTCGAACTTTGAAACATTCGATAATTTAATAGGGACCCGTACAAACTGCAGATGGACAAGCCTGTCAGTCACGAAGTTCTGATCCCACAAAGGCAATGTGGGGGGTTGCTCAATGAAGGGGAGAATGGAAGTAGAGCACTCTTAAAAACTGCCTAACTAACTGGTGCAGACCCCTAATCATGCCTCCCACAATGGCAAGATGGGCAGAAATAGCGGACACCAGCACTGTGCTAGGGCAATATGGAATACAGCATCCTAAAGCTAGATAGTGGTTTACACTTGGAAGTGCAGGCTTGCTAAGTGAAGGGTTTCTTAACAGACTCAATAATATCTGAGATTTCAGCTAGAACATCCAGGATCAAAGGGTCTTCACTGATAGCATGGCTTTAAGGTGGAGCTGGCTGTGTCCAAAAGTACAGAGGACAGCTTTCATTTCTGGTGGCCTTTACCTTTAGTCCTTCTCCTTCTACTTTATAACCTGTACAGAACCACTCAAAGAAACTTTAAACTATGATTCTCTCCTACTTTTCAAATTGTACGTATCCCCATGTAGTGCACGGACAGTAGTGATTAAGTTCTAATACAGTGGACAAAGACAAGCCAGTTATAAGAGCTTATGTAGTGTGAGAAACGATCTTAACAATTGTTAAGCACCCCTGCTTAAACTGTTAATATCAGGTATTCTGTTAGGCAGTAAAACCTGTCAATATCAGTCAGGAAATGACAGTGGCAGAATTAAAAAACAGCTTTCTGCCTGCTGTCTGTACTAGTAATATACCCCTGATTTTCTTGCCCTAAAGTATGATGTATTATGCCGTCTTGTTGACAGTGTTCACTAAGTGCTTTACAGCTTTGAAAGCTAGCAAACCACTTGGTGCTTTTTTTTTCTGCAACTAGAAGCACATGGTGCAGATGAAGCTCCATGGACTACAAAGAATTATGATCAGGTCATTGAACATAACCTTCCAATATGAGTTTTTAACATGAATACCAAGATTCACCTCTCAAGCTTTACTCTCAAAGTGAATTTCTTGACATCGCTGCCTTAAGCACAAAGCGTTTATGATTGCAGACCCGATCATAATCCTCTATATTACAATTATGTTTACATTATCATAATTTTGCAATCTCGGTATTACCCTGCAATAAATATTACAACTGTATGCGTACAGAGATTTGCTTGGCAACATCCATGTGATCTTGTACGGCTGTTAACCTACTGTAAATCATTCTTTCTACAGGATATATACAAATACTTTAAGTACAAGTATTATTTATCTGTAACTCTTATTATAACCCAGGCAGAACCTGTAATGGGTCTTCTGTGATCACAGTCCTACCCCAGTCAATAAAAAGTAAATAAAATAATAACTAGGAACAAAAATCATTTTCTGTGTCACCAGGGAAAGGAGAGCCAGAAACTATCCTTCTCTCATGGCAGATGAGTTTTGTCTTTATTCTCTGAATTCAACAATGAAACCTGGAATTAAAGAGAAAGGTGGAATGGTAAAAAGAACTCTCTCCATGTCATGGGAGGGATAATGCAAACATCACTACACCCGACATGATGAACCAAGTAAAAAAGACAGACTGCATTCTCACAAAGAGCAAACAGGTTTGCTCACCAGAGTTCTCCAGTTGTGAAAGCCCCACACCAATGACAGCCACTGAATATGCACCCGAGAACAGAACTGGATTAGTCTTTCAAAGACTCCATCAGATCATTCTTGTCCTGGGGAATGTAAACACTTCCAAGAGTGATACTCCCCTTTTGTGGCTTGTGGACAGTTCACCAATATCTCTCTGCAAATGGGGTGTGACCTTATGTACCCTTACTTGTTTTGATACCACACAAAGTACAGTTGTGTACACTTACTATAAATGTAGATGTTCAAGTGGATTCACTGTTGCAGTCATCATACTTGGGTTATCTGCCTGCAGGTAGCACTCCGTTGGCCTGCATACCAGAGACTTAGTATTTCTGCATTGGATGCTGTTGTTCCAGGACTGATGTCAGGTTGTCAGGGGTATAAAAACAGGCAGCTGACGCCATTACATCAGTTTTTCTAGCCCCAAATAGGGAGCTAGGTTATGGTGGGGAAAACACCACCAGTAAAAAGTAAATACCAATACCAATACCCCAGAAGGGGTTAGTAATAGCCACAGATAGGAGGGAGGGAGGGAGAGAGAGAGGGAGGGAGAGAGAGAGAGAGAGAGAGAGGGAAAACCAGGGGGGTGAAGTGGGGAAAACCAGGACTGCAACAATGAATACACACAAACATCTACATTTACGGTAAGTGTACACAACTGTATTATGTTCTTCGTGTTTCACTGTTACAGTCATCCCACTTGGGTGGATTCCCAAAGCTGAAGAAGGGTGGAGGCAGTCAAGAAGAGTTAGGCCTGGCTAATATGCCTTGCAAGACTGTTGTATCAAATCCTGCCCTGAATTTGGAAAAGATAGGCAGGTGGTAATGCTTGGTGAAGGTGTGTACAGAACTCCAGGTAGCAGCCTCCAGGATGTCCCTGGTAGGGACTCCTCTGAGAAATGCTGTACAGGTAGATGTTGCCCTAGTGGAATGTGCTCTGACTCCCTGAAGGGTTGGTTTCCCATTGTGCGTGTAGCAGAAATGGATGCAGTGTGCTATCCATTTGGAAATAGTTTGTTATGAAATGACCTTGCCTTCTGCCTCTGTTGCAGAGCTGACTAGTTCTGAAGGGCTTAGTCCTATCAAGGTAGAATCTGCGCTGTCTGTGCACGTCCAAGGAGTGCAGGATCCTTTCCCCTTTATTTTGAGGATTACAGAAGAAGGTTGGCAAATGGACGGATTGATTGAGAGCCACAGTGGACACCACTTTAGGCATAAAGTAAGGGTTAGTCCTGAGGGAAACCCTGCCTGCATGGAAAATAATGAAGGGTTCCACAGCCATCAATGCTTGTAGCTCAGACACTCTTCTAGCTGAAGTGATGGCTAGAAGCAAGGCTGTTTTCCAAGAGAGGAATTTTAACTCTGCTGATGCAGTAGGTTCAAAGGGGAGAAGCGTGAGCTTTTCCAGTACAAAGTTAAGGTCCCAAACAGGGGGGGGTGTTCTCCTTGGTGGCCTTAAGTGGTTTGCCCCTCTCAGGAACTGTTTGATAAGAGGGTGCGAGAAGAGAAATGGCTCAGTGTTGTAATGAGCAGAAATGGCTGAGGCATGTATGTTAATGGAGGAGAAGGACGGGCCTTTGTGGAGTAGATCTGTTAAGTAATCCAGGATAAGAGGCAGAGAGGGCAGTGTTGTGCCTCTCCGTTAGATTGAATCCATGAGCAAAACTGTTTCCACTTATCAGCAAAGGATTTTCTTGTACTGGGTCTTCTGGCTTCAAGAATGACGTCCAGCACCTGTTTGCTTAAGGTCACTGGGAGAGAATTCAAGGAATAAGCCAGGCTGCAAAATTTAGGGTTTGCAGTTGTGGATGCAGAATTTGTCCCTCCTGGTGAGACAGGAGGGTTGGATTCTGGTGTAGGTGCCAGGGTGGCACCGATGTCAGGCTGCGCAGGAGTGGATACCAGTGCTGGCATGGCCAGTCCAGGACAATCAGAATTGTCCTTGGTCTGTCCTGTTTTTATCTTGAGTAATACTCTTGAAAGGAAGGGCAGAGGGGGAAAGGCATAGATTGAGAGATTTACCCATTGAAAAGATGGGGCATCCACTTTCCAGGCCCTGCTATGAGGATTCCTGGTGCAGAATTTGCTGAGCTGGTGGTTGTAAGGGGAGGCAAAGAGATCCACCTCTGGAGTTCCCCATTTCTGGATCAGAAGGTTGAAGGTGCTGCGCTCCAATTTCCACTAGTGTAGGTCTAGGAGATTTCTGCTTGTCGTCTGCCAGTAAGATTTGTTTGCCTGTAAGGAAATGAGCTTGCAGATGGACTTGAATGTCCAAGGCCATGTTCCACACAGCCATGGCCAGCCTGCAGAGTGGGTAGGAATGGGTTCCCCTCTGCCTGGTGAGGTACACATAACTGTGGTGTTGTCTGTTTTTATTAGCAGTTGTCCTTGAAAGATTAGGGATCTGAAAGCTGTCAGGGCATTCTGTACAGCTAGCATCTCTTTTTGGTTGATGTGCAAATGAATTTGACATGAGCTCCAGTGGCCCTGAATACATATTCCATCCATGTGTGCCCCCCAAGCATAGTCTGATGCATCTGTGGTTAGTTTCTGGGCGGCTTGGGGTTGAGTAAATGGCAGTCCCTTGTTGTGGATGCATGCTTCTGCCCACTAGAGGAACTCTGCCCTTAGACAGGGTATGATAGGAATGACTATTTCCAGGTCCTGAGAATGCTGGCACCAAAGACTTTTTAAGTACCACTGGAGTTTCCTCCTATGCAGTCTTGCATATGGAATCATCAGTATACATGAGGCCATGAACCCTAGGGCTTGTAGTATTTTTCTTGCAGATAGCTGGGTTCTGCTGGCCATTTGTTTGAAGTAGTCTGTCAGATGGACTTGTTTTTCTGAGGTGAGGAATGCTATCTGGGAAGTCGTTTCCAAGCTTGCTCCCAGGAATACAATCTTTTGACTGGGTACCAGTTTTGACTTATTTTCGTTGATGGTGTACCCCAAGGAAGTGAGAAGGTTTTTCACAAATGTCAGGTGCTGCAGCAGCAATTCCTAACTGTAAGCCTGAATCAGGCAGTCGTCCAAGTACGGGTAAATGTGGATATTTCTCTGCCTGCAGTATGCAATGGCTGGAGCCAGGCATTTTGTGAATATTCTGGGCGCAGTAGATAAGCCAAAGGGAAGTGCAGGGAACTGATAATGCATAGACCCTGCCCTGAAACGTAGATATTTCCTGCATGATTCCCTTCTTGGTTTATGCAGATAGGTTTCTTTTAAGTCTAAGGTGACTAACCAGGCATACTTGGCTAGCATAGGAAGAAGCTGTTGCAGGGTAAACATTTTGAATTTTGGTACCACCAGGAAGGTGTTGAGAATGGAAAGATCCAGGATTGGGCACCAAGAGCCCTCTTTCCTGGGTACCAGGAAGAGTCTGGAGTAGAATCCTTGACCCCTCTGTTCTACTGGAACCAGCTGAATAGCTCTGATATTGAGCCGGGAAAGTACTTGTTTTTGAGCCTCTGCCCACTGGTTTGAAGGAAGGTGTAGAAACCCGCTTGGGGTTGGCAGTGAATGGAAATAAAATTTGCACCCCTGGGATGCAATGTTGAGGACCCATTGGTCCTGAGTGATGGACATCCAGTTTTTTACATGAAGGGAAAGTTTCCCTCCTAAGGGCACAAGCAATTGGGCAGGGCTGGGGAGTGGAGTAAAAAAGTCATTGTGAGCTTATTCCGTAAGGAGGTGGCTTACCACTCCCTGCTTTAGGAGTGGGGGCACTCCACTGCTTAGATCTCTGCATACCCTGAGACTGAAGTCTGGGTGGTCTGTTTCCCCTGGGTCTGGTTTGAGAAGGCCTGCAGGGGGCTGGAAAAGACCAGTGTTTGGAAGGGCAATGCCTACTGCATCTAGGGGGTTGCACTTGTAAGAATTATTTACCAGTCTGCATAGACTTATCTTTTTCTTCCATCTTTTTAAGAACCTCTTCTGCTTTGGTGCCAAACAAACAGTCCTTATTCAAAAGAGCATCTAGTAACTTTGATTTGACATGGTCTTCCTGGGCATCAAAGCCACACTTACTTGGCTTGCAGAGTGCATAAGCTCCTGCAATTCTTCATTTTCTGCAAAGTCTGAAAAGATTGCCACTTTTTGTTTAATAAGTTCCATAATATGTTGCTCGTACTTCAGTATGTGAAACAGACAATTCAATGCCCTTATAGCAAGAGTTACAGAGGTATATATCTTTTTACCCCATCTGTCCAAAGCTCTGGAATCCCTGTCCAAAGGGGTGGGATTCTTGGCTGTAGTAGCCTTGATACCTTTAGGCCCCTGGGAAATTATCTCTGGGTCAGCAGTAGGATTCCTGAAAAGAAATTTGTGAGCATCAGGAACACTGTAGTACCTGTTTGGTTTCCTAGGGGCAGGAGGTAAAGTGTCAGGAGTAAGACTGGATTCCATAAAAACATCATCCACAACATCCAGGACAGAGGGTATTGCTAAGGGCCTGTGTTGAGTCAGCTCTAGAAATTCTCTGAGTCTCTTTTTGGACTGAGGATAGTCTTGGCAGGTAAGGTATGCAAGGTTTCACCAAAAAAAAAAAAATCCTCTGGAGGGGAGGCAGCGTGAATGGATTCCTCTGCATCTGAATCCTCATAAGCAGATAAGGGCATGTCTTCATAATCAGAAATTTCAGAGTCATCGGACTCCTGGTCTGTAGAAGCTGAAGGGGACTGGACTCTGTCTCTTAGCAGGGGAAGGCTGACTTCCCCTAATCAGCGTAATAGGGTCTTCAGCCAATCTAAGCATTTGTTTTTGTGGCATGGGAGCAGGTGCGTGTGCTTTGGTCATCTGTTTTCTAGGCATAGTGCGTACTCTGGGCCTAAGAAACTCAGTAGTTTTGGTTAAAAAAGAAGTCATTGGTTTGAGTCGAACACTGGTTGAGCAAATAACTGCCTCAGAAGTAGGTGCCTGCTCAGTGGCTTCAGACCCATCCAAGGTAGAGACATCCACATGTTCCACAGTTGATGAAGAGTCTCGCGGCATACCGGACTCCGAATGGTTCTCAGTAGAGGCCGGGGAATCCAGTGAAGTGGGCATCAGGGGCTGCGAAAACACCTCACTGAGTATTGGCAGACTGGTGACTAGCTTAACGGAAGCACTGTCGACAGTTTTGGAAGTATGCTGTCTGTCTCTGTCTTTATCTTTACGTTTTTTTCAGAATAACGGTAGTCAGATGGCTTACCGAAGCCATTTCAGAATATGGAGATCGAGAGTGAAAGAATTTAACGACAAAGAGAGCCCGACGATGAATGGTTTGGACGTTAAATAAGGCACAAAACCGTCAGCGAGGGATGTCGTGGTCTGGGCCTAAACAGGTGATGCAGTAAGAATGAAAATCTCTGAGAGGTATTTGCTTTCCACAGGCAAGACAAATGTTAACTTTTTTCTGACATCGGTTAGAGCAAGAAAAAAGGATCCCTAAAGGGGTACTTAGTTTTAGAATACTTCAGGATTATTAAATTCGCAAACAAAAATTCAGGTAGCGGCTGACCGGTACTTGCGAACTGCTTCTGCTTCGGGCTCCTCAGCAAGAAAGACTGATGTAATGGTGTTGGCTGCTTGTTTTTATACCCTTGATGACATGACGTCAGTCCAGGAGCGACAGCATCCAATGCAGAAATACTAAGTCTCTGGTATTCGGGCCAACTGAGGGCTACCTGCAGGCAGATAACCCAAGTGTGATGACTGCAACAGTGAAACACGAAGAACATCTGCTTGTATGTCTGACCAAATAAGGAAACATCCTACAACAAGCTTTTATCACTAAGGCCTCCATAGACAGGAAGTCTGCTTGAAACTCAAGCCCTCTCTCTGGGGAACCAAGACACATTACTTGAAGGCGAAGACAGGGTCTGCACCGAACAAGAGACGATTATGACATCAGAGTCTGTGACAGATATAGCTGCAAGAAAGGAAGACACCCAAAATATGTTGGTGGGAAGTTTTCAACATCTCTCCAAGGCCCAGGAATAGAGGTCCGACAAAGGAATAATGTTTCTTTAGCATGAGAAGTTCTGTAGTTATTAATGTAGCACATTCCACTGCAATACTTGTACCTTCTGTCACACCATTAACACCAAGAAGAGAGTCCAGAGATGCTTCAACAGTGTCCATGCAGTGGACTACTAGAAGACATTCATCCAGGTAGGGCAATACACATAAATCCTGCTCCTGCAAGATTTCATCCAGCACCTTGGATATACTCTGGCTGCTGAAGAATACCTAAAAACTAAAAGTTTATAAAGGAAGTAAATTCACTCTAAAGTAAATTTGAAGAAGCCACTGTATGGACTCTACACACTAATGAGGCAAATGGCAGCCAACACATCCAGCAACCACCATCCAGGTTTACTACTGCAACAGAAATAAAAGACCTTGAAGAGTCACCATCCAGAATACAATGTATCAAAGGTACAAGATTAAGTTGTTGTATATGTTTAGGTCCAGGAAGAGGCAAGCGTAAAAGTACCATCCTTGTTCGCACTACAAAATTACATCAATATTCCCATGCAGCAACAAAGAATAAGCAATGGCATTTGAAATGTTTAGACCTGCTACAGCAAGGGAGGAAAGAAAAGACATAACACACATTTAAATATATACACTTACATATATATATATATATATATATATATATATATATATATATATATATATATATATATATATATGCATATATAATACACACATACATATATACACATACACACACACACACATATATATATATATATATATATATATACACATTATATATTTATGTGTGTGCGTGCCTATATCTATCTATCTATCTATCTATATATATATATATAGAGAGAGAGAGAGAGACACATATATAAATATAGATATATAGATTTTATATATATATATATATATATATATATATATATATATATATATATATGTGTGTGTGTGTGTGTATATATATATATATATATATATATATATATATATATATATATATATATATATAGATATAGATACAGATATATAAATTATACAGATACAAACACACATACAGATATACCAAGTCTGAGATGGATAATTCTCAGGATATTCTCTTTTCTCTGAGGTTTGGTGATCTTGGAGTTGGTATACATAAGTGTGGGTGTGTGCCTGGCTTGCTCCCGCATCGGAAGGTGCAGGTGGGCTTGCCCCATGCAAAAGAGGAAGTTTAAAGGAAACGAGCCATGTTCAAAATTCACTCTTTTCAAGAGTTTTCAATCTTTTTTGTTTTTCTGATCTGTCTCCACTCGGCACTATGATTGCCAACAGTTCAGCTGGGGGCCCTGGGTAAATTCGAAGAAGTCCAGTGAGATGGGCTGGTCTGCAAGCAAAGCTCTTAGAAATGAAGGAAAGTTGGTGGAGTTTAGATTGTGCCAAAAATGACAATGTTCAGAATCCAATGAGTTAGACACAGTCACACAACACAGTTTACTATACCTCCTAGCAGTTCATTTACTAATAACAGCTACTAATACTAATGTCTGTGTGTTCTTAACATGCATTGTTTATACTCACTGAGCCTCAGGAAGCAAAACAGCATATTCATGTGGGGAACATGTCTCAGGAAAGTTAGAAAGTAGAGCCAGACGATGTTCACAAAGTTCTGATCCATGGAAGGTGAACAAAATAGCTAGAGCCTGCACATTGCCTTCCTGAAAAAAAATAAGTATTATAAAAATGACCCATTATAATTCAAATAAAACTTACAAATGACTGCCAAAGTGAAACTGTCATTCAGATTATATAACTGTTTTCACATTTTTTAACAGTAAATGTTTTCTTTTACACAAAATCAACAAAGTATTGTAAAACTGAAGTTATACAAGAAACAGCAACAATTTATGAAAAAATGCATCTGTTAAATGCATCAGCAGGGAAAATTATAAACTTTATACAATGCTGACAAAGTGTTGTTGTGTGACAACTATTTGTTAAGTCCAAATTAGTCAGCAGACACTTTACTTTTTCTAAATATTAATTTTACAAGATAGTATACACAGTTGCACAAACAGTCTTTTGCAGGATAATTCCCTCCCAACCTTGCCTTCCCATAATCAGTGACAATGGAACTCTATTAGGAGGGGACACATCATCTCCTCCAAAACTCCTTCCTGCTAGAATCCCAAAAGTAACCTAATAAGAAGACAGCCTAAAGAAATGGCAGTAATCCAATTATTTTTTATACAAAATTGGATAGGAATGGACTGCCACTTGAAATGGTCTTGGAGAACTGGAGGATAATGCTGGACCCTACACAGCAACTGCCATCTTTAAGGTAGTGTGACTTACTGGATCCTTATCTCATATAACCTGATCCCAGACAATGCTGCAATTAGAAGTGGAGTAAATATGACATGCAACATGCCTTGTCAGATCCTACTTCAACACCAGACTTGATAAAGACTCCAGTGATTATAAAATGCAAGGCTTTCAGTGTGTAACTCTAACGCAGTGTTTTGTACTAAGACATCTCTGAAGCATGATGCAGAAGTAGACAACCACTCTGCTAGTGGCATGTCAACCGGGTCTAGCAAGGACTTCACATCCTGCATCCCAAATATTCTCATATACTTCTTCAAAAATCCACCCTCTTTTGTTATATTTCCCTACTAGGTACCCCGGATACAAGTGCAGTACTGCAAACCAGGTTTCAGTCCCCAACCATGAATAATACTCATTGCTAAAGGCTTATAACTTCTCCCAAAATTATGTTAAGCTCCTTAAGAGTTGAAATGAATGAAAAACCCTTAGTATGTTAAAGGGCATATGCTGCGGGGTAGAACCATTAAAGGAAAACTCCCCTATGGCTGCCGTAATGATGCCCCTTCTTTTGTCAGCTCTTGTCCTGTGAAGAGGACTCAGATGTGCCAGTTGGTTGTTTGTGGGGGATGATTATCATCAGTCAGTGGGGGGAGAAAAAAGTAAAAAAAAAAAATAAAGAGTGTGTGTGTGTGTGTGTGTGTGTGTGTGTGTGTGTGTGTGTGTACTGCACTGTATGTCTGACAGATATTCCTGTAATTGTTGCCATTCCCCAAAAATAAGACTCCAAGCTGTTGGTAGCAAATGTCTATTCATCCAGCAATCTGTCCAGGCCATTGATAAATGGGTACTAGTCTTGACAAAGTGTAAAAACACTGGACAAGACAATGCCATTCAAAAAAATCTGTAATGCAGGGTATTAACGGCAAGCCCTCTGCTTGACTCATAAATGTTACTTGCTGCTTATTTAAATACGTGCTTAGCTGCTCTTGTTGTTTGCACTGCATTAGTGCAAAGAATAATGACACAATACATGTTCGATAAAGCTTCATAATGGCTACACCAAACATATTATTTTGGAACATGAATGGCCTCACAAGTATAGACAAAAAGGAAAGAATTATGAATTGTATTAAGAAAAGCAGAGTGCAAATGGCCTTGCTACAGGAGACATACATGAAAAGAAATTAATTTGTGAATTTGGTTAATAGATAATTCCTGATTCAGCAGAGTATCAGGGACAAAGGAAAAAGGGAATACTTATACTAACTGCTGGAGAAGCTCCAATAGTGATAGAAGATGAAAAAATACATGGGAATGGTAAGTCTGGGCAACTGGCATGTATTTAAATTCCACCTAAACAGCTATTATGAAGCTTAAGAAAATTTTGGAAGGACTAGTCAGATTTCAGCAGGGAATACTACTTAAAATGTGAGACTGGAACCTGGCATGCAACAGTGAGGATGTATCTGGGGGCCTAGAAGGGGAAAATATAACAAAAGAGGGCAGACTTCTGACGACATTTATGACAATATTTGGTATGGAAGACATGAGCTCAGTAGTAGGAACTCAGGAGAGAACTGACATATTACTCCCCAAGGTACAACAACTGGGCTAGACTAAACAGAAACATTTGCTCAAAACAGTCTCAATTGTTTCTTAATGCAACTCAGCTCTAACCAAACATGTGACTAATTAACATCCTCATTTAAACAGTTGCCTCACTGCAGGCAACTGTTTTTGACTTGAAAAAGCTTGGCATTCTCCAAGCGAAAGCGCTTGTCTGATTTTGCTGTTTTGTACCTACTGACTTTGGATTTTTACCATTTGGTCTGATTTTGCTGCTTTGTACCAACTGTCTTTGGATTTTTACCACTTGGCAACTAATAAAGGACTTACCTTTTTTACGAACTATTGTCTTCACTTTGCGGTTCTGGAACTACTCTTCTTGGTGTAAACAGAAATTATATTTCACAGGAACATATGTATTTACTTGAAAGGTTCAACACACATCTAGTTACTATTTCAGATCTCACACCAATAACGACTGACACAAAAATGCAGGGTAATGAAGTACAAATGAGACACTGGCACTTTTCTGCTTTCCTGTTAAAAAGAGAGGAATTTAAGGAATGGGTAGTGTAGTGGAAATTATTCAAGAGTTATTTGGGAAGACAGAAATTTCTTAAGAAGTTTTAGCTAGTGAGTGTAATAAAACAAAAGTGGAGTTCAAAAAGTGGGTAGAAATAAAAGAAAAAGGGATATGGTTAAGAAGTAACAAGAATTATTTAGAGGTGCTAACAAAGGTTAATGTACTGAGAATAAGGGGGAATGATCTCACTGAACAAGAAGAGGCACAAATGTCGAGTGCTAAAAAGAAAAACAGAGAGTATCTGGATAATATGCACGAGTTTAGAAAGACTGCAGTTAAGCAATAGTTTTTTGATAACTCCACAGCACAAAAAACTTTTAACACAGTGACATAGGCAACAGAAAGTAGAAAGGGCTGTTGCTAAACTTAAGGAACCTGTAACAAGATAAATAGCCAGAGGTCCTGTAGAGGTAAAAGAGTAATTTTATGAAAATCTGTATAAAGCAGAGGAATGTGGAAATCATGAAAAAGCATAAATGGAAATACTTATGGAAGACGTAACTATGCCAAGGTTAGAGGTAGATGAGGCTCAACAATTAACAGTTAAGATAGGTGGAAATGAGATAAAAATGGTATGTGTAATTAATGTATAGGAAAGTCTCCAGGAATAGATGTTATTTCAGTGGAAGTTTGGAAGCTAGGAGAGAAGAAAGTGATAAAGATCTGTAATGTTTTAAAAGTATTTTAAAAAGAGGGGAAGCACCAACATCCTAGAAGAAAGCTGGGGTGGTTGCAATACCTAAAAGATGGTAATGACTCATCAGACCCAGTTGCATATAGTTCCATTTTAATTTGAAGTCATGATTATAACGTATTTATGGTTATAACAGCTACAAGAATTGCAAATGTGTTTCCAAAATTGATAGAAATGGATCAATGTGGTTTTGTGGAGGGGAGGCAAACATCTGACAACATTAATAGAACAATGACGATCTGGATGGAAGTAGAACATAAGAAAATACTGGTGTCGCTGGTGAGTCTTGCTGCAGAGAAATCAATTGACAGAGTAAGCTGGGATTTTATAACATGACAATGGAAGACTCTGCATTCCCCGATATAACAATGAGGTTAATTAGGAGGATATATAAGGGATCAGAGGCAAAAATTAAAATGGAAGGGTTCCCTCTCTGATAAGTTGTGTCTGAACAGTGGTATCCTCTTTCCCCTTTGTTATTTGTATTATATTTAGAGCCACCGGCAAAGAAATAAGGGACTCAGAAATTCAAGGATATAACTGATATGGTAATCAAGAAAAGTTGGTTTTATTTACATGCAATATTATTTTGTATCTGACAAAATCAAAAAAGGACATCTTTGTGTTATTGAATAGTATGAAACAGTTTCAAGTCCTTTTGGGACGCAAGATTATGAAGTCAAACGAGCTATACTGTAAATTACGTACCACCACATGAATTGGTTCAGCAATATTTATCGGACATGGTAACATTAAGTATTTAGGAGTACGGGTTAAACAGGGTTCTGTTATGGCAGCTAAGGTTATGTGGGAAGAGACTAAACAAAAGATAATACAAAAATTAAGAAGCTCTAGTTTAAAGATATGGATAGCAAAACACAAGCAGTAAAAATGATATTTGTCCCTTGAGTTTTATATGCTGGTCAGGCATATTTTTACCAACTACAGGAGAAGTTTCGGACAGTATCAGTTAAAGGATTTTATCTGAGAGGGGAAGAGGGCAAGGGTTAAGTGGGATAAGCTGACCCTTCCAATAAAATAAGGTGGTTTAGTATTCCCAGATTTGAAGGGATATTTTAGAGCCACACAGTTAAGCCTCATACACATAACATAAGCAAAAAGCTTTAATTTAAAGTGGAAAGGGATTTTGTAGAAACAGGATGGAAATTCAGGAAATAAAGAGTGGTATTTTGAATGCAGATCCTTAAGGATAACAACATCCATAAAGAATATTATATTTATAAAGTATTAGAGATTATTCTAAGAACTAAGCTAACACAAGAATGGAGAAAGGAGATTCTGCTGAATAGGGATTACTGCAATTAGGGGTACAGAAAATAGGCAAAAGGGAGCTGGAATTTACTGGAAAAAAACTGGCAAAGGAATCAAGGTGTTAGGAGCAAATAACTAGAGAAGGAAAGGTAACAGAATGGGAAGAAGCCAAGGAAACAGTTGGACTACAGGTTAGAGACTGCCTTCCCTATCAAGGATTGAGATCGCATAGGCAAAGAGCTAGGGATAGGGAAATTCTATATGAAAGACCTGATCTGGTATTGTTCTTAACTGAACCTGACATTAAAAAAGGGTAATTAGTAGTGCATATAAAATATTGCACTACAACTATAGCAATCAGTCAGAACATGAAAGAAAAGTTTGGGAAGAGAGAATGGATAAGCAATTCATGAGGAAACAATGGGAGGACATATATATACATATATATATATATATATATATATATATATATATATATATATATATATATATATATGTATATATACACACACACACACACACACACACACACACACACACATATATATACATATATATATATACACACACACACACACACACACACACACACACATATATATATATATATATATATATATATATATATATATATATATATATATGGATCTCAAATATGTAACAAAGAAGATTCTGGATTTTTGCTTGGAAGTGTTTACATATGTGTTTTTATACCCCAAGCAGACTCCAAATAATTTTTCCTGAAGTAAATTGTAAATGTTGTAGGCGAGATGGAGAAGAAAGAGGCAACTGAAAACATATGTTTTATGAGTATAATGATTTGGCAGACTTCAAAAATTCCTTACAGAATACTTTGTCAGAAATATTGTGTGAGCAAATGGGTGCAACTAAGAAAATTATTTTTTGAGCTGGGATATGGGATCTAAATTATCTAGACATAGTAAGGACTTTCATGCTAAATTCTGGTGGCTGCAAAAAGAAAAAAAAACAATTACTAAAAAATGGAAATCCAAGTCTAACCCAACTCTATTTGAAGTAGTAAATATTGTAACAGAGAAAAAATAACTGGAAGTTGAATCTTAAAAAAGAGAAAGAGCAAACAGTATAGAAAAAATGGGAATTGTGGGAACACTACATGCTGAATAACTTTATGGAGGAGGAGTGAGGTTTATGAGTTGGCATGAATCGATCAATTTATGTAGTGTTATACTGAAAATAAAAATTTATCAAGAGCGCTCACATGGAGGATAAAAACTGAAGTGTTTTTTTTTCAAATCAATTTGGATTTGACGTAACATTTCTTCATAAAGAATGTGGCAGCTGAGTGGAAGTGGTGACAAGAATGGATGGTGCATGATAATTCTTCACACTTGTGTAAATCACCGTGCAACAGACAGAGTACTTTGTGGTGTGAGGAGGAGGGTCATGCAGTTCAGGTCATTTCTATAACATGCAAGCAAGATATACACAATATATCCTTCTCCTGACATTTTTAAGGTAATGGTTAAACAGTGGTAAGTAAACCTTGGCTCCAGATGATTGTCAGTGGTGAAGTGACACCCCGACCCCATATGTAACAAATGGGAAAAAGGGGCTGTGGATGGATGGATGGCTCAATTAGTGGGTCTCATACTAAAGCAGAAAGAACTGCATGTGTAAGTATGTACACTAGGCACTGCCAAGTTATGCTTAGGGAACTACTGTGCCAGGAGAAAGTTACCTTTTTTTTTAATTAACTAGGAAACAGTTTCCCATTTTCTTTTTCCCCTAACATCTTTGTCCAGCTCTTAACAGCATCAGGAAATCAGCATGATTGTGACAAAACAGTATTACTCATGGCCACCTACAGTAGAGGGTGAAGTATCATCAGGCTGCCAGCAACCACTTCGTCTCCTCCCCACCAACACTTCCTCACACACACTCAAACACACACCCAACACACCCACCCACCCACCCACACACCCACCAACACCCACACAAACACCCACCCACACACACCTGACCCTCAGCTGCTACCAGTTTCTCTCCTCATCCAACTGGTTTAACACACCCACTTTAGCTTTCTCTTGGGCTCCATCTGAACTACATCTGGGCCCAATGAGTAGATCAAGGAAACCAGCATTGCAACATCCTTTCTGCAAGGGAGTGTATCCTAACTCCCTTCCTCCTCTCAGTACCATTGCAAGTACCTTATGATGCTGCACTAGTAGGTATATGCATGTCTCTGCATATGGGCAACTTCCAACTTAGTGTTTCACCTAGACAGGTAACATGGTGTTTGCTAGGCCCGTAGTGCTGTAATACTCAAGAAAGCCTAAGGCTGCCTCCCCTCCCTCATCCCCATGACTGATAAGCAGGCATGGATGTTCAACTCCCAGCTTCCCCTCCTTGCAGCCCCTCCTGAACTTATGCTGATAGTCATACACGTCAATTAGACTGCAGTAAGGTCTTTATCATTATGCACCTCAGGGCCACTGCAAGCAACCACTTTCAAAAATTCAAAATACACAATCAAATTCTTGAGAAGAATGTATTTAAAGGAGGTTCCAAATCTTTCCCACAAATTTCATACTCTGCCATTCCAGACTATCAAGTAAACCTGAGATGTTAGCATGGCAGGCACATTCTTACTGTCTGGCACTACAGAAATGAAGCACTTTTACTTATTATATTTTTAATCTCTTTTGCGGCGTGCTCCCAGCCTCCTGTGACCATCAAATCTTTACTCACAAGACCTCAGTAACAAGCCTTTCCATAACGAGCACCCAAAGACGGATTTGGGAGAGTGTGGGATGAATGTTCTATGCTACATGCTTGCCAGATTATGGGTTTTTTTTTAATGTGCTAATCTCTCATTTCACAGTGCTGAAAGGCAATGTTAATTTTGCCAAGTCTAGCTTCCACACAAACGCAACTTTTGGATTAAGATCTCTATACATTTCTTGGACAAGGTCACATCCCTGCTTTCCAATGCTTATACCTGAAGTGCCTGGTTATCAGACAGACGGTGCTCCAACAACATGCCCACCAAGTTGAGTAAATCAACAATGGTCCTCCCACGCTTATCCTCCTCCTCCTCTAGATGACTCTTCCAGTGTCTAGATCCACTAATCAAACTTTGGTCAGCCTGGATTCAGTTAGAGCAAAATATTTCTGTGCCATATAGCATGCTACTGTTTATTTAGTTAGAACAGCATTATCTAGATGACGTAATCAGATCTGTAAACTACAACCACAGCTGATTATTAAAGGTTTAATAATACAAGAAACACAGACTACAGAAACTCTCCGAGTACGGCACCTGCAAGGTCTTAAAATAAGAAAAGCATTCCAAAAAAACATGACAAGGCCAGCATACAATGGCACCAGATAATACTTTAATAAAAGTATTCTTTAAAAGACTTAAAGAATACTTTTATTAAAGTATTATCTGGTGCCACTATATGCTGGTCTCTTCATGTTTTTTTGGAATGCTTAATAATACAAGAGTCAGAAATAAATTGTGATAAAAATTGAATAGTCCTACCATACCCTTGCATAGTTTCTTGCAGAAAGGACAATATTCTGATTTCTAAATTTCTTGAAAAATTCTGCATCATATCTTTCCTCAGCTGCATGTGGTCCTCCAAGAATTTCCTGGAACAGAAAAAAAAAATTCATGTAGTATGTCTCACAGAAACACCTCAACAATTTCAGTACTACCAAAGGAGTATGTAACATTGCATACCAGTGCAGAAATTTAATAGTGTATCAGAGTTTCAAAAAAGAAAGAAGGCATTATGTTACGTTTAGCCTTTACCATAACCACTTTCCATCAATAAAAATGCTATGGAAGCAAATATCTACAAACCTAAATATACACCCTCCAAAAAAGAAAGAAATGAGACAAGTACTTAGGCAGAATTACAACAGTTCAAAACTCAGGTTAATATACCTGATTGATGTCCACGGTTCATGGTCCAGCAAAACTAACAGTGATACACACACACACACACAAATATATATATGTATACACACACACACAGACGTATATACATACACACACATTTATATATATATATATATACACACACACACACACACACACACCTACTAATGATAAAAAAGGAAGTTGAAAGGACACTTTTAAACAAAAACTGGGTTATTCCTAAGGACACCAAATAAAATCACCCTACAGACAAAGGCCATCAGTTTGGAAATCTTGAAAGACATGCCATATAGCAGGGAAATTTTCAGATTGTACAAATTAACTGATTCACAAAGAAGACAGGATAGCCTGTCATGAAAGCCACGACTCTCAAGTTTCGCAGCAAAAAATAGTTCTTCAAAGACGGGTAATGAAAAAGAACCAATTGCAATCTGCCTATCTCAAGCTCATGATCTATACAGATGCCTGAAACATGAAAATGAACTATCAGAGACTGAGAGCCAAATCACATCAATGTCCAGAGCAAGTCAGAGTATTCATTTATTTATTTATTCCAGTCTGATAACCAGGGAAGTCCACTGGGTCAACATGGCCCATTTTCAGTGGAGGCCCAGGGAGAAAAGCTCCGAAAATGCATAAAAAATATTACATACAGGATTTCAACACAGTCAAGAATTTAGAAAGCATTAAACATTTTGAAGAATACAATTTCAACGAATACAGGACAGTACAAGAGTACAATTCATACTTAAGTTATGGTTACTACATTTGCGTAGTATAGCAGTATTTCTTAGAGATTCCTAAAACATAGTTAAGGTTGAAAGGAAGGAGAAATAGTGGTAGCGTTTTGAGTGAAAGTATTAGAGACAGAAATTTGTGCTCAATATTTACAATATTTACATGTTTTGTTGAGCAGGTATAGTTATGGGAGTAGAAGGATTGTGTAGTTATTTACAAGTTTTGTTGAGCAAGTATAGCTGTAGGAGTAGAAGAATGGGAGTAGAAGGATTAGGTGGCATTTACCAGTTTTGGTGAGCAAATCTAGCTCTAGGGGTAGAAGTAGTAGAAGTAGTTAAGTAGAGGGATAAAGCTGAAGGAGAATTGCAAGGAGAGATAGATATAGTTGAAGGAGTAAGTCTATAGGAGGAAGATAGGGTAAATGTATCAGAAAGAGGAGACTCTTCTACTAGAAGTGGTCCCAGATTAAGTAGGAAGGAGGCAGGGGCATTTCCGTTTAGTAGACAGGTGTTTGAAAAGTAGGGCCTTGAAATTTTCAGTGTTTGGGGTGGTTCTTAGTGGGGGGGGGTTCCATTTGTTGCCAAGGGCATAGGAGAGGAGCATCTGGCCAGCAGGATGTTTAGGTTTGTGGATAGATTACCTGCAAGCTTAACAACTGAGGTGGCACAGGATAACTCCCTGCTGAAGCAGAGCACATTTTCCACTTAGCAGAATGCGTACAATAAGAGAATGGCTTTTCTCCAGCTTCTACACTGTCAGAAACTCCCACTGAAATAGTGAATGGGAAACAACACATCTAACTAATTAACCAGGCCTTAAGTTAGGGTTGGCAGCTGCCACACATTACAAAATATTTCTATAATTTGCACCAGGGCAGTTTTCTACACTGTCAGGGTTCTAAAAACCTGAAACCACACTCTTCTTCGCCATCAAGGAGTAAACAAGAAGCATCTGGTATTTAGTCTCAAAATGTTATGATTAAATGAGGAAAAAGATGGTAAGAACAGAATGACATAAAAGAAACTTCACCATAACAGGCATCAGGAGAGAAAAAGCATCCATCTTCAAGTCTGTCTTGCTAAAAGGCACAAATAACTTACAAGAGGCCCATCTCCAAACTAAAGGGTCCAGCGTCATTTAGCAATGCAGAAACCCAGTTCAGCTCCCCAACCTGTTAGAGAAGTATTAAACATCAGGATTTATAATGGATTCTGTTGCAGGATGACAGTGTCACATTTGATATTGCTAAGAACTTTTCTCCACACTACAGCACAATGTCAAGGGTCAGATGGCATTACACCAAATGACAATTCAAAGTCCAGCACGCCACCTACATCCTGCATCCTCAGGTGTGCAGACACAACCACAAGGAAATCGCCTGCCTTTAATTCACAGAAGATACAGGTGGGACTCAACCTGATACCTCCACTGTATCCTCACACCCAGCATGATAAAACTATGACCTCCTTGGGTCCTCTCTACAGGCAAGAAAGATCAACAGTAAACAGTGCCAAGCTTTGCCTTAATCAAGAAAATCCTCTGAGTTGCAACCAACAAGGGCTTACACAGATCCTCTGGGGTCTGCAACTGTCAGAGGCATCCAAGCAATTCATTTAAGAAAGGGAAGGGAACAAAAGAAGGTCATTCTTCTGCAAGGCCTCTGGCACACTGTAGGCATGGATGAAAAAACAGGACTCCTCCTGAAATTAACAACCATCCACAGCAAACCAAAATAACCTTTTGTGTGAATCCTAGACACTAGTATCCTAGAAAGCATCTGTTATGTCCACTGGTGATCTAGGTGCCCTAAGGTAAAAAGGGCAGGAACGTATGCAGAGTCAACTTCTGAAATGTGATGACCTGGATGTGAAGAATGAATTCACAAAGGTACAGCACAGAATGGAAGCTTCCTGTCTAATTTGAAATAAGGAAATGTGGCAATGCACTCCTAAGATGTTCTCCAGGGGCAGAACACCCTATGTTTACAGTTTTTAGTGTATGGTTTGGACTTATTTCAAGAGTTCTGTGGAACTAGTTAGACTGTAAATAGCTTTCTAGGGAAGGTCTTAACAGTACTTAGATAAGACCAGTTGTTACAGCCTCTCTACCCTGGGCCAATAATCAAGGAGCCTCAATCCTCACCATTAACATAGGTGACAGACAGTCACTAAAAACATAAATGGATTTACACAGTATTTTCAAATGCAGCTCTCTGCATCAAGCACAGTTTCCCTCAAGTGCACACAGGGAACACACTCCTGAGACTGGACTCTCTGTCTCGCCACATCCCAAATAAGACTTACTTTGGAACACTGTGTTCCAAGTAGCTCCCACACACACACACACACACACACACACACACACACACACACACACACACACACACACACACACACACACACACACACACACACTCTCTCCTGGGAAAGCCGATTTACTAGCTGTGCCCCTTCTGCTAAAACTATAAGGTAACCACACTGCCACCAGTCAGCCATTCTAAGGCTCTTACAAGGTTATCCAATTATACTGAGTAAAATCAATACTAATATAAATGGTAGAGTTATTGAGGCAAGAACCAGAAAATGAACTAACAGTTAACAATGTAGAGATGGGCAGTATTATTACTGCCTTTGGGGGATAAATGTTGAGTTTTAAAGGTTTTAATATTTTAACTATACGGACATTCCCCTAACACAGACACACTTTACACTTTTCAAAAAAGGTTTAAAGTTTGTACCAGCTAAAAAAGCAGACTCAGCTGACACTTAAACTGAATTCAAACTTTTTACAAGAAAATTATAATCTCAAAATGTTTTTTTAAAGACAGCAATAACCCACTGAACTTAATACAAGACAACAATAAGAAAAAGAAAAGTATATTTAACCCACCTATGCACCCTCTTATAGGGAACTAAGATATTTATCAATATTAAGAAATATCTAAAAAGAAAATGTATAATCTTAGTAAGGAAGAAATGGAACTGTTAAAAGAACTAAGACAGAAAGACACAGTGCGAATAAAGAAGCTTGACAAAGGAGTGGGATGGTGATGATAAACAGTGAAGAATATGATTATGACATGCTGTCAACCCTATATGACACTGAAAAATATGAGATAGCATCCTTAAACCAAACTAACATAGCACAAAGGAAGGTGCAATTATTTCTAGAAGATTCTTTATACCAGGGGGCTATTAATGAAGCAACACATGAATTTTTGGTTAACAAACATCCTGTCATCCCTACAGTATTTGGAATTCACAAAATACACAAGAATATTGACAAACCCCCTTACAGACTAACAGTCTCAGCTAAGAATATCATGCCTTATCCTTTAGACATATTTGTGGATAGGTTTTTACAAAACACAATGAAACCTACTGAGTATATTTTAAAAGAATCCTGGGATTTTTGAGAAAAATAAAACAGGAGTATTACTCAAATGAAACAAGATTTTCAACAACAGACATGGTGAACCTTTTCACTTCTATTCCACAACGATGCAGGACTGAAACTGTTCCAAGATGCAGTGTTGGAAATTACTAGTTTAAATATTGCACTACTTAACTTTGTGATGGATGCTAATGAACTTGTTTTAAACAACAACTACATGTGTTTCGGGAATGAATTTTTCAGACAAGTTAAGGGGGTGGCCATGGGGGTGAACCATGCCCCAACCTATGCTAACCTAGTAATGTATGCATGGGAGAAACAGCATGTATTCACATTGGGCTTTGATCAGTACTCGTTTGTTTATTTGAGATTTTTGGATGGCATTTTTATTCTGTGGAAAACAACTGGTGAAATAAGGGATGAATTTATAAAAACAATGAACAACAATAATTCTTTTCTGAATTTTACCTGTGACCATACAAACTATACAAACTATCTAGATGTATCTATAAAAACAAGGTAGAAAAAAAGTTTGGTTCAAAACTATACAGAAAACCAACATTTTCTAATAGTTACCTGGACTATAGAAGTCAGCACCCTTTCTACACTAAAAAGAACATAGTGAAAGGGCAGACTGTACGTGAAGCAAGAATGTGTTCGGATATTTCCTTATTCAGAACAGAGTTAGGAAATCTGATTACTATGTTCAAAGAAAGGGGATATCGAGAGAGTTTGTTATATGATATAGGAAAAATATTTTGGATGACTGGGGTAACAAGTACACCCCTTTGTTGGGTACTAATGAAAAAATTGTAGTTAAAACTACGGTTGACAATTCATTTCCAAATTCTATGGCTTTATATTACAGTGGGGATTCCACTACCTTGAGAGATATTATAACAAAAAATTGGGTAATGTTTAGAAGTAGTTCTGAGACACTTGACATTTTAGGTCTAAATCTTACTTTTGTGTATAAAACAGGGCAAAATTTGAAAAACAATTTTGAACACCCCACAAATGTGAACAGTAAAATGATTAATTGGACTAAAAAATGTGGGAGATGTAATTATTGTAGTTGCATCTTACAAAACAAAACAGTGTCTGGAGGTAACCCGAAACAGCGTATCAGTTTGGGCATAGGAAATTGTGGCAGTTCTGGTCTTGTATACATTGCAACTTGCTCCAAATGTAATGATTTTTACATTGGGAAAACTGTTAGGAGTTTAGGTAAACATATATATGAACACTTGTATGCCATTAAAAACAAAGATGAGAACAATGCTCTATATAAGCATACTAAATACTGTAACTATGGTTCAAAATTCCTATTTGGCAATTTGGAAAAAGTTAAAAGGGATGACAAGGGAGGCTTTTGGGAGAATAGGGTAGAGGAATGTGAACTTAAATGGCAACAAAGGCTGAATTTTATTTTATTTTTATTTTATTTTACATTTGTTAACTGGGAAGATCCGACTGGATACATATCCATTTTCAGCGGAGGCCCGGGGAGAAAAGCTCCAGCCATGACAAAAACTTTTAAAAGGCACATAATCAAATACAATTCAAACCAGAACCAAATAAGTTATGGTTGAATGCAAGAACTTTGCCTGGTATTAATGACATATATCTGTTTTGTCTGGTTTAAAGAAAAGAGCAATGATTTTATGATGTATTTAGTGTAATGTTACTGTTTCTTTAAGGGAACATTGAGTGAGCAAGTCACATGATGATTTTAAATGGTACTGAAATTATGGTTTTATTATGTAAAATGGTTCTGAAGAAGTTCCTTTTGGGAACGAAAGCTTTTGACCATTTTTTGTTTTTGTATTAAAGTGTTATTTATACTACTACATCTTGTCTGGACCTTATTGGGGATTATCCACCTCGTTGGCTTGTTACTTGGTATAAATGGTAGAGTGTAACAAAAGCAGCAAGGCTTTTCAAAGTGGCCAAGGCATCACTAAAATAAGTGCAAGTACTCTCAAGATGTTAAAAATATTCTCTGAAAGACCAGCCACAATGAAAGGTATAAAAATATTTAATAATAAATGATAAAATAGAAAACATGAGAATATTAAATATCTAAGTACAACAAACACCAGAGTTTCAAATCACAAGAGAAATACAGATTCATAAAAACAATACGTAACCAATCTCACTGAATTTCCTGACTGTCTAAAGAATAACTGTTCCCTTGCAAACTTAATTAATACAGGAAGACAAAATACAATGCTGAGATGCTTACTTCCACAAGGCAAGGTGATGAACTTCTAACTAAACTGAACTGAACTAAATGTCACAGATCTTTATAGCAGGTTCCAAAGAAAACAAAACAAACTGCTGTGTGAATTCCATCCTCTCTGTGCTGGTTATAGAACATCTCATTTGATCACCTGACTCTGGCACAATACACACACAGAGTTTTGCTAATATCTGCTACAGTATCTGAAAGCTATAGAACAATTTTAAAAACTTGTACTCTTCCATTCCAGAATTCTTTGTTTAAACATATACATTTAATCAGTTATAACAGCACTGTTGATACATTTTTAACAAAAGCATCTGTACAAATCAGTGTGATAGTCAAACGACACAAAACTGCAAATAGCTCCGCTAACATTTGTAATACATGCACTGCCCAATTCTCCCTGGCACAGATAGCAATACCTCACATCATCACACCAGTTGTCAAACAAATACATTTAGAATGGAATGGGAGAGGAGTTTGGACACTCAGGTTACAAACGAAAGACAGGCAATACTAGTTTCCATTCCCAGATACACTACTATGTCCAGAAAGTTCACATTCTTTGGGCCGCAAAGAATGTTTCCTTTTTTGTCTCCCCATGTTGCTGGAGATGTAAGAAGAATGAGCTGGAGGGGATCAGATGTATATATTTTAGGGCTGTGAAATGCCAAATAGTTACATAACCGAACTTCAAAATGTACGTGCTGGTATATAGCCTAACAAACTTAATTTCTAAAATGGATTACTTACTAATTATAGGGACATAACATTGTTGGGTAGATCACAAAATTAATTGTTAAATCTTATGATATCAACAGCAAAGACAGCAATAACACATAAATGGAAGCAAGCTCAAGACTGAGATAAAATGACAAATCTAAGACTTCAGGCAATCTATAAAAGATGCTAAGGTTAAACAAAAGATACTGAATAAAAAGATGAACCGGTGTTTCCCTATGAAAAGTAAAACTTCTACTCAACAGGAAACTGTACATTATAAATGTGAGGATCACCACCGGAAAGGAAAATTTCTGCTGAATAAACACTGAAGAGTACTGCAAAATGAACAGTGAGATTGTGGTTCTGGGGTTGTAAGAAAGTATATGAGAATGTAAAGATAGTTAGTTGTGTCTAATTGATTGAGCTGTGAAAGTTACTTATTAAAATGCATTTGTTTGGTTATTTATGGTTTCATAGAATTATTTTTTTTCCAAAAAAAAAAAAAAAAAAAAAGATCTGATTTCACTAAATATTTCTTACAACTGACAGGAAGTATGTTTTGCTAAATATTTATCTTCCATTTTCTACATCCATTATTTGTTTTTATGTTCTTAAAAATAGTACAAATTCCTGGTCTACTCTTGTTGGTCCTGCAGCCATACAAAACAATTTTCTGTTCAACTATAACTTTTAACACTTTGATCTTGTGATTGTGGGCATGAGAAATGCAGTGTTGATTATAACATGCATAATGACATGAGTTCTAATGCTGAAATGTTAATTATCATGCTTACTTTAATTACATACAGCTAACTTTTGTTCTCTGAAAAGGCCTGGGTCATGGCTGAAAAGTATCCAATACAGTCCAGTTCCTTAATCATTTAACAGATAAATAAACTGTCTTTCGGCTTTTCCCGGTTAGGGTCGCCACAGCGGAACTCCGGTCTGTTAATGATTGGCAGTAGATTTTTACGTGCTGGCTTGCCAGGCCTAACACACAACCTTTAACGAAGGAAGGCCCATTCACGCATGTCGACACACAGAAGATGCTCTAACTGAGAATCGATAATTACAAAAAATGCCTTGCATTGCAACTAACCAAACATTTTTTTAATCAGCAAAGTATACAGCTAGTTGTAAGACCAGGTTTCACTTAAACGTAGTTTGTTAAACGTAAATACAGTATTTTCTTTGCATGGGCCTGTAAATGCAGTGATTAAAGCAGGCATATATCTTCATTTTATATTTCACATTTTACATGAAGTTTCAATAGAAAGGAATGTTTCAGTAATGGATACAAATAAGTTCAGAGAAATAACCTTTAGTCTAAAATACCGATAAAGGTAAAATGTGCAGTACACAGAGTACAAACACGTCTTGCTTAGATGGTATGAGGCTGGGAACAAAGGTTAAAGAGGCATGTAGACAGAGCTTTAGTATAATTAGGAGAGATACTTCGGACAAAGAAGTCAGTAAGTTAGTTCAGACTGATATGCAGAAAGTCACTGCACTGCAGCCCACAGAAGTTTGGTATAGACACTTCTTAAGAGATTAAGTGCAGAAGTCATCTCAAATGCCCAGCATTCCAGAAAAAGCAGGGCAGTTAGTATTAATTTTGCCATTCAGGAGGAAAGGAATAATTCTGAGTATAGAAGCTATGGACAGTATAACGAGTGAAGAAGGGCATTTTTAATTAAGTCTATTTCAGTTTATCACCACTGTTATTAAAGAACAGTAAGGCTTGATTCGGACATTGTTGACATCTACCTCTCTTGTATGATGCTACTACATAATAAGCCACATTTATCAGACCTTGTGTACACAAGACTTTTATTCTGAAAGGTACAAGAAGATCTGTCACATAAAAGAGACACTGACACTTGTTCAGTACAGATCCGGGTTACTAAAAGGCAAAGACATTCATTCTAGTCTTTCCAGCTTCATTACAGTATCTTACAGTTTAATACAGTCTTTTCAATTCTTACACTAGTTTCTAATACCATTTATGTTCATTTATTTATTTACTTTAGTTGACCACGTTAGTCCCACTAAGCATGATCTACTTTCGGGGAAGATCCAAGACAGCAGTGATGCTGATTAGTGGCACCCTAGCAAGGAGTTGGGGAAAACTGCCCTACTTTTCTCAGTAAGTGTTGTGGGATCTTTTACCTCCATCTAAGTTACCATGATTTCATTCAAATGAGACCTCAGCGTAACATCTCATTTCAAAGACGGCATCTCAATAGTACAATAATTACATTATGCTACAGTACAGCATCATTACTAGAACAGGAATTCAAGCAGCTGATCTACAGCAAGAACTCCAGGCCTCCTGATCTTTAGTGAATCAATGGCAAGTTTGCTGATGATCAGCCACTCACAACATGCTCAGATGTGGAGGAATGTCCAGAAAGTATTCCAAAGAAGACTTTCATCTTTATGGAGATTGTGGGATAAAAAAATAGTAGCAAAATGATTTCAGTCATAAAAATCCAAGATAACAGCTGCACCAATAACAATGAAGCCAGGAGTACAAACTAATGACATTCTACAGGTATGTATAATAATCCTATTTGATGAAAATTTCAAAAGTCTAGGTCAACCAGTTTTGGAGATACAAACCTTCCCAGCCTTTTTAGGCAAGGAACAAATACAGCTAAAGCAGTCAGTTACAGGGACAATGCCTTCTTGAAAAGAGGTCAGTCACATTACTAAAGTTAGGTCTATGATGTACTAAGTTTGTTGTTCTCGATTTTGCACACTTTTTGAAAACTACCCAACTACTCAATTAAAATAAATAAATAAACAGATCAAAAGACAATGTCAGAAAATCAACAGCAGTTATCTTGTCTTTGGAGTACAGCAGCACATTGTGACATACACTATTGTCACACCAAACTGGTACCCTTCAAAATAATAAGAAAACGACCTACCAGATCGATGGGAGAGCTCGGCACTCACCTGAAACAGTGCTACCACAGCTAAGACCCCCAGCACAGACTGCTCTACTATGACAAGAACTATTTCAGCCAGAAGAAAAGGACTGAAGAGAAAATGGGAAGTGCTTGGATACCATGAGGAGGCAGTAGCAAGGAAGAGAACTTGGGGTCACCTGGAGTTATTAAGGTTAGTAAGACCAAAGGAGGTAGCCAGCTGGAAGTGGAGGTAGAAAAACATTTTTTTTAATCCCAGCTATGTGCCAATCTCTGCTCCTCCTGTGATAAAATGGGTACACATTTCTCCAAAGGGACCATCATGTGGTGTGGGAGGCTGATGTCTATGCAGACACCAGGGTTTTGGTTGTAAAGAACCCTAATCTGTTTCAACATCCAGCGATGTACATGCCCACAGATGTGAGGGTATATGATGTCTTTCTCCTGACAGGGTACTTGTTTCTGCATATAACCCATGAAGGCTACCAAATAAGTGGCTTGGCAGGGACCACATGCACATTACAAATAATGTGGCATGCAAAATACCTGTCTTCAGGTTTTACATTGTAAGACAATCTCTCTGTTGCAGGATGGACAAACAAGCACTGGCTATTCACTCCCATCCTCCCTTGCTTGCTTCCTCCAGTACCTGAGCTATTAATTGAACTCTAGTCACCTGGATTACAGTCAGGGATGTGTCCATCTACACCACTGGAACAGACAAAAAATTACATTTGCTAAGTCTCTTCTCTGTGTGAGGCAACATTTGGTAATTACCTCAAAAGATATGCACATTCTGTTGTCACATGAATGCTTAGAATGTACATATTTCATTCTATTATATACAAATTCTATAATGTTGAAGGAATGCTCACTATGCCAAACTCCAGCAACATCACAGGAATATTTGATAAATACTGATTACATAACATCACAAGAATGTTTGGTGTACAAAGATCATGTAACACCATATGAATGCTTAGTATACACAAATCCTTGACCTAAGAGTTCCACAGATATACAAATCCTGCAATCTGGTAGCAATGCCTGTCAGGGCACAAATTCCCATAATGTCACAGGAATGCTTCAGCCACAGCTTTTCACATCCAGATGACTGTGGAAGCTGAAAAAAAATGAATTTATCATCTGAAAAATCCTATGCAACATTTTTCTGATCACAATAAACCAAAAGGAATACTGAGAATGTAGAATACCTACCAACAGGACATAGTGATATAGATAAGTTTTACAGTCCATCCATCCACAACCCCTTTTTCCCATTTTTTTCACATGGGGTAGGGGTGACTTCATCAGTAACAATCATTTAGAACTAAGGTTCACACTGCCGGGTGGCCAGCCTCGCCACAGCTGTTCTTTCATATCACACGCTTGCACACAGAGATTACAATTTATCAGCTGTAGAAGTAAACTGGGATGGCTTAATGCCCATCACCATCTTTCATTCTTTCCATTTTGTTTAGACACAGGAAACACTTGCGTGCTGTGTTAAATAATTCAAAAAGTCATGCTACCTACAATGTACTCTTGAGTACTGACATGTTGATTTTCAGATAGACATAGCCAGTAGCAATGGCAAACAGGATAAAACCGTGACTATTGCCCGGGTGACCCAAATCCAACTAGTGTCTCAGGTATGTGACAACACTATCAGGGAAGATATGCAGGTCCATCCTGGGGCAGTGAGGGGCACAGAGGGTGGGCATCAAGCTTACCAAGCCACCAATGGATGGTAGCCATCAAAGTGGGTGTGTGGAAGTGTGCATTCTCAAGGGAAGGGTACAGTAGGCCATCACAGTGATGCAGTTTACTCATCCATGCACCCAGACAGTCAAATCAAAAATGGTCTTATGGCCAGGATTCCAGCTAAAATTCTAAAATACCCCTTACCCTGACAGCTCTTACCTTGGCTCTAGAAGAAATCCCAGGAGCGGAGGAATGAATGGTTTCTAACAAAGGTGCGGCTTGATGGTTGGCAAGCAAGGGGACAAAAAGAAACTAGTAAAAATACTTTACGGATGACTTCACAGTACTTGTTATTCTTTTAATGTATGACACTTGAGACTGCATCTATAAGGCTGAATGTTTCCAAAATCAAAGAAAGATCATACGGACAAAAACAAAATTGAACACCTCCTGACTCCACTTCCATATAGTGCCATACTCAAAATTAAAGCTGAAGCACCCAAAATCATTGTTATAAACACATACAAAAAAGAAAAAGAAAAATATCTTTGCAGAATTACTTTGTGTCCCAGATTATATCATCCAGTCTACATTAACATTAATGAAATGTGAAAGGTACTGTGACTGTACCTGCTCATGATCACTTCTACTTTGAAATGAAAACAGCACTGACAATTACATGAAAAATAAAAAGTACTGTAGCACCAAGAGGGTAAAACAAAAAAACAGAAAAAAATGGATCAGCACTTCTTTAAGGTGCTATATCCGCTTCGCTTAGCAGTGAGGTTAAATCCAGCATGGCTGACAATTGTAAGTTTAATGGCAAGCACAAGAAAATGTAAATTATAGATTGCAGTGGCTGTTTTGGTTCCATGAAATGTATTTATTCACAGATTTAGGGGAGATAGAACTGCACTTCAATAACTCATCACACTGCATTAACACACCTACTTTCCTCTCATTAAGAAAAATAGCAAGCTCCATTGACACTCTCAGCCGATAACTCTTGCGATGAAAACTACTGGTGAACATAAAATGAATTTTTAAATGATTATCAGTTTTGAAGAAGTGAGAGGAAATGAAAATAGTGCAGACCTATCTACTTTTATATAGAAAATAAAGCTAAACAATCAAAATAAATAGTAGTACAAGTTGAGCATTATCCCTGAGCAAAGGGAACACAAAGTGCTTGAAAATAGGATGGATGGATGAATAACTTTACTGAGTTCAAGCCCATTTGTTACAATGCTGCAGAAGTCCCAATGAAATAAGATCTGGCAAAGCAAGTACCTCAAAGAGACACTTTACTACTAAAATTGGTGGGAAAGATGCCAATAGTAAGAAGCTGATTTCGTTTAATTCTACACAAGTCCACCATAAAGAAACACTGGCCAAAGACACAGACGGACATGTTTATGTATTTCATGACAGTGAAGACATTTGACAAGCATGTCTTACGTCATTTTTTTTTTTTACAAGAAACATCTTTATTAAATTATCATGTGTGACAATCTTACATTTAAAAAAATGAAAATAATCATAGCCACACAATCTCGGTTGCAAACATTATACCTTACAAAAAGTGTCAACACAACTGTAGCTGCAAACATTACACATCACTTTTAATATATCCTGTCATTGTCAGTCAGCCATTACATATCTCATTCAGATTCTGCCTTCTTTTAAACACTGTTTCTCCTCTGTATGTAGTGGTCCCACATTTCCCATTTCTTCCTGTGTAATTTACTCCTACCCTTTTCTAAAGATCCCAGTTCCAGTTGTTTTATGTCTGTTACTATATTTTGTTACTTCTAGTAAAATTGGTTTAGTCTTTGATTTCTACTTTCTAGTTATTGCTTTTTTTGGCAGCAATCATAATTAGACTCAGAAAAGCCTTCCTATGTCGACAATTCCAACTCTGTAACATAGCTCAAAAAATCAATTCCCTATTCACTCCAGTTTGTTCACTCAGCATCTCCAACAGGGCAGTCTGCAGAGAATGTTTAAAGTCAGCCAACTCATTACACTCCCAAAAAATATGTTCCCAGTTACCTCTATCTTCCACAGCACATTTCCAACATTTGCTGTCTACCTTAGGAAAGATTCTTTGGATCCTGCTTGGGGTATAAAAATATCTATGTAAACACTTCCAGGTAACTATCTTAAATCTTCTAGATTCTGTTGCATATTTGGAAGACAAACATAATCCCAATTTGCCTTGTTCTCCTGGAAGAATAAGCTTATCCTACTTGACTTTTGCCACATTCCCCTCCCAGATAAAATCCTTCAACTCTTTATTAATTACTATCCACAACTTCTCCTCTGGTTGATAAAAATATGCCTAACCTGTATACAAGGCTAAAGGGACTAAAAACATTTTAACTGCTTGTATCTTACTATCAATAGCCATATGACAGAGCTTCCATTTTCACAATGTTTGTATTATCTTTTGTCTGGTCTCTTCCCACATATCTTTAGCTGCAACATCGGTATCATTTTTAATCCATACTCCTAAAAACTTCATTTTATCATGCCCCCGTAAGTATGGATAATGCTGAACCAATTTGTATGTGAGTACATAATTTACTGCTATTGCTTTTGTTTTGGGTTCATTAATTTTGTATCCTGAAAAGGTCTGAAATTGTCTCAATATGTTGCACAGCACTGTAATATCTCTTTCTGGTTCTGTCAGGTATAAAATAATGTCATCTGCAAATACAGCCAGCTTCTCTTGACTGCCATACCAATTACATCCTCGAATTTTTGAGTCCCTTATTTTCTTTGCCAAAGGTTCTAAATATAATGTAAACAACAAAGGGAGAGAGGACACCCCTTTCTAGTTCCTTTGCTCAAGCAGAGATTATCAGGGAGGACCCCACCCACATTAATTTTCACCTATCTGATCCCTCATATATACTCCTAATCAACATTATTATTTTTTCAGGGAATGCAAATGCTTCCATTGCTCTGCTCATAAAGTCCCAGCTCACTCTGTCAAATGCTTTCTCTGCATCAAGACCTACCAACAACGCTGGTATTTTCTTACACTCTGCTTCCTTCTGGATCATCACCGTTCTGTTAATGTTGTCAAATGTTTGCCTCCCTTCCACAAAACCACAATGACCAACATCTATTGATTTTGGAATCACTTTTGCCATTCTTTTTGCCATTATAGACAAACACTTTCTAATCATGATTCAGTATTGAAAATAAAGCTGGATCTGATGGATCTTTAAGTATTACAGCTACTACCGCTTTCTTCCAGGATGCTGGTACTTCTCTTCCTCATAAAACACTGTTAAACAAAACCTTCCAGATCTTTGCCAGTTTTTTCCCTCCTAGCTTCCACATCTCCACAGGAATACCATAAATTCCTGGGGACTTTCCTGCAGACTAGTTATACATAACCAGTTTTATCTCATCTCCTACTATCCTGTTAGAAATTGAGCATCCTCTAGCCTGGGCATATTTAATTCTTCCATAAACATTTCCATTTGTACGTTTTCTTGATTTCAATATTTCTCTGGTTTATAAAGACTTTCATAGAATTTTTGAAGTATTTCCATTACTTCTACAGGATCCCTTGTTATTTTCCTTGTTATAGGCTCCCTAAGCTTGGTGACAGCCCTTTCTATTTTTTGTTGCCTGAGTCGTGCTAAAGGTTTTTGTGCTCTAGGTTTATTGTGATGCCCCTACACTGGCCCAGTAATCAAGGGACCTCAATCTTTACCACTGGCAACAGCTAGGGGACGTACACAATGGGAGGATGACAAGTACACACACAGTAAAGTACAATTTCCCTTAAGAGCACACAGAGACCACAGTCAGTCTGGGGCTGGTTTCTCCCTCTTCCTCCAGATCCCCAATAAGACTCCCCACTGCCACCGCTATAGGGTCAAGCCAAAACCACCAGCTCCCTCTCTGTCTAACCAGTGTTTTGTGTCCCTGCCCAAGTAGCTGACAAACACACTTTGAGATCTGATTTATATACAAACATACACAGACACCTGGAAAGGCTGGCACTGGTCAACTAGGTATGCCCCCTTCTGCCCAGACTATAAGGTAGTTTCAACTGAAACCAAACACAAAAACGAAGTATACCAAGTAAAAACCAACTGGCTAGCAGCAAGAAAAAAAGCAAAAGTGCATTGTAAACTGTAAAAAAATACACTTTTGCCTTTTTTCTTGCTGCCAGCCAGTTGGTTTTTACTTTTATAAGGTAGTTTCCACCGCCACCAACCCCTTCTTATCAGTTACTATAAGGCCATTACAAAGGGTGTCCAATTCTACTGTGTAATGTTACTATTATCCAAATGGTAGTCTTGATCAAGACTTGCAAGGCTATTTAGGAGTGGCTTGTACAGTGTCACCAAATACATATGCAAGTACTCTAAGGGCTAAATATGTCTCACAAATATCAGCCACAAAGACAGGTTTAAATATATTTAATAATAAATAATAGAAGAACAAAGCAATACTAAATAAACAAACGCAGCTACTTTAGAGTTCAAAATCACAGGAAATATTTTAAAACAGCATTACAGGACAGTCTCAAATAAATTCAGAAAACATCTAAACTAATCTTTATTATATTCCTATTTATATCTAAGAGAAATTATTGTACTCCAGTTATTTATTATTAGCAAACAAGTGCAAATGATGATGAGTAGATGTTTCCAGGTCAAAGACAAAATCCAAAGTCCCTCTCTGAGAGAGTTTTTAAATCAGTATCAAATATTACTGGCTGGGTTAGCTTGGATGACATCTCACCTGACTTTAGTTCCCAAGCTAAACCAGAAACTTAAAATCTCTGTGTTAAAAATACATACCTCTCAGATGTGCAGCTGCTAGGAAGTCATAAAACAATAAAACATTTTACATTTTAAACCTAGTAATTAAAATTACTTTCAAGACAATCGGAAAACGTCTAGCTCTAGACAATGTGTCTGCTTGCTGCACTGAAACTAACTTTTACAACACATCATAAAGCACTTAATTTGGGTCTATATTATGTAACTGAATACCCATATCATCGAACACCACAACACCGACACACATAGCCCGAACCGCAAATACGCCAAACCCCCTAAACAACGAATTGTCAAATCTCGAACTGTCATAGTCGGCCAACACCACCGTAAGCTACATACCCAAACATAATAAGTAAAAAACACATACATACACTAACCAAACCCTACTTCTAACCTTACACTAAACCTTCCATACATTACTATCTATGCACTTACCTTAACCCGCACCCTAACCCTAAGGTCCGTAACTATCGCACACTTACCTTACAGAGCTATACCACAGACGGGCCAACCACAACACTTCGACAGTTCGTGTTTCGCGGTTTTGAACATTCGCCGTTACCGTAGTTCGAGCTATACGTGTTGGGTCATGTGGTGTTCACTGAAACGGGATTTCGATGTCGTAATATAGACCCCTTAATTTCAATTTATTTTCTTGAAGTTTTGTAAGTTAATCTTTTATGTTTCAGCAGATATGCTGTGGTTACATTCTTGATGCTCAGTACATAACATACAATTCTGTATAAATCATATCAATATTCACAAATGACACAGAATTATTTACAAAATTTCAGATAGCTGGGCTGGCAGTGTCACAGTTATTATCAAAAACAGTTGCTTAACAACAATCTTTTTCAACTCATGCATATTATCAAGGTAATCCCTTAGCTTCTGCTTAGCATTCTGCAGTTGCTCCTCTTCTTGTTCTGTGAGTTTCTCCCTATTTTATAATACTTTAACATTTGTCAGTCCCTCTAAGTAATTCTTGTTACTTCTTAACCATATCTCCCCTTTTTTTATTTCCACCCTATTTTTAAATTACGCTTTAATTTTATCCCACTCCCTAGCTAATAGCTCCTGCATAATTTCCACTGCCCATTCCTTAAATTCCTCTCTTTTTAACAAATACGTAGGAAAGTGCCAGTGTCTCATTTTTATTTCATTGCTCTGTATTTTTATTTTAGTTAATATTGGTGCATGATCTGAAATAGTTATTGGGTGCGTATCAAGACCTTCTAGTAAATGCACATGTTGCTGTGAAATGTATATTCTATCTAGCCTAGCCCAGTTTTTGTATCTTGGAGAATAATATATAAATTCACTCTGAATTCCTAGTACTGAATTCACATCTTCCATGCCAAATGTTTCCATAAATTTCTTTAAAAATGTACTCTCCTTTGTTATATTTTCCTTCTGGGCCCCCCAGACACATCTTCACTGTTGCAAATCAAGTTCTAGTCTCCGCCTATAAGTAATATTCTTGCTGAAAGTTGATTATTTCTCCCAGAATTTTCTTAAGCTCCATTATAGCAGGTTTTGGTGGAATATAATTACAAGCCAGTGTAATCTTTCTCCCTTGCCAGTAGCCCCTTAATAATATAAATCTTCCATTACTTTCTTTTATGTTTTCTTCTATTACTATTGGAGCTCCTCTTGCAATTAATGTAAGTACTCCTGTCTTCCATTGGCTCAGATATTCTGCTGAATAATCATCGTGAAAACCCTTCTTTATCAAATTCACTTGTTCAGTTCTTTCCAACTGTCACTCCTGGAGCACAGCTGCTTGCACTCTACATTTTTTAATATAATTCACTACCATTTTTTTTGTATTTATCTCTGAGACCATTACCATTTAAACACATTATAGAAAGAATCATGTTCTTGAGGGATTACTCTTCTCACCATTTATGTACAACAGCTTTTTTGTCAAATGTATGGTTCCAGCTTTTCTATTCAATGCATGCACCATTTGGTAGGTTAACTTTTTATACAATATTTTCTTGTCATCTCCATTTCAGTTTGTCACATCTTGCAGAATTTTTTGTTTTATTGAAAACTCTCAAACAAAAATACCTACACACCACCAATAACCCCTAAAACCTAATAACTTAATAATAACACACAAGACTATGTACATAATAAGAACAAATATTCGAAAATGATAGGCACACCCAAAAAGAAAGGTCATTTATGCTAAGATGCTCGATGCAGCTTGTGCTTTTAGTAAATGCTATCTGATTTCTGTTTTATCTTTATAGCTCTTCCAGCTAAGAAAACACTTGAATGGTTTTCAGTAAACATGTTCTCCAAGCCATTTCTCTTTATCAGATTGTCTTCTGGTGACATGCAAATCAGACACAAACTGTTAAGGATACCTTGTTTACCAGAAAAAAGCCTTATGATGTGTCTTTCGGCTTTTCCCGGTTAGGGGTCGCCACAGCGGAACTCCGGTCCGCTAATGATTGGCAGTAGATTTTTACGTGCCGAGTTGCCGGCCCTGACGCACAACCTTCAACGAAGGTACGCCCATTCATGCATGCCTCCACACAGAAGATGCTCTAGCTGAGAATCGAACAGGCAACGTCTTACTGTGAGGCAACAATGCTACCACAGCACCACCACCGCAGTTTCCTTATAATATTCAATATTCTTTTCCATTTGTGTTTTGTAACAGACTTGTTGCTAAACCAGACCCTTCCCCTCTCCTTTTTTTTCTCAACTTGCAGTGCCTACATTTCTTAAAACTGAACAGATAAAAAGAGAGAAGAAAGGAAGAAAAAAAGGGCATCTGTTTATATTAATACCCATTACATTAAAAAAAAAAACTGAAAAAGCTTTACTTTGTAGCTTGGTAAGAAAATCATGGAACATTTAAACATTACCATTAAGAGAAGAGAAAAAAAGAAATTTGTTTTACTTACAGTTAACTTTCTCCCTTCTTCTCTCAACAAAGTAGTTCTCCAAAGCTTAATGACAATGTAAGCCATATGCTTTAGAGTCCTCTATACATTTAGCAAAGTCCTCAAAAATCCAATATTTCCAAATCCTCTTGTTCTGCTATGTTTCACAAACATAATTATTGCTTAGTAATCCCACATTTGTTTGTTTACAAGTAACTGAATTTTTTCTCCGAACCTTAACAACATGAAGCAGGTTATTAGCTTTAAAGTTCCCCACAAGTTTAACAAAGTCCAGGAATGTTCAATATTTTCAGATTTTCCCGTTTTGTCTTGTTTTACAAATATAATTATTGCTTTATCATCCCAGAGTTGTTGATTGTCAAGTTACTAGCTTTAATCCTGTTCATCTCCATCTCCCAAATCCTGTCTCTGCTTCATTTCTAACATATTCCAGATTCTTCTATTCAAGTCTTATGTTTTCTTCCTTCTCTCAGGCAACTGAAACAGTGGAAAAGATTTCACAGACTCAGTCTGTCTGTAGTCCTTAGCACCAGAACATGAAGCAGAACCTCATTCTGATCCACAGCTCACTCTTTTGTTGGACAAACTTTTGTATTACCTCCTTAGCATGTTCCTCATCAAAAAACGATTTTGCTCCTCCACTGAAAAACACTTTGAAGATGGCTTAGTACAGCAGTTTGAATCTCACACCTGCTTTTCGATATTCCTTAAATAATGGAATACATTTATTCCTCTTCTGCCTACTGTACACTGAGTAATCATGCTCCACAAACACTCTACTATTTCCCACTTTTAGCACTTCATCTTTCTGCCACAGTTTTATCAAAATCAGCTCCTTCTGTCAGTAAGACTGCATTTTTACTATTAAAGGTCTAGGTTGTTTTTAATAACCAGCTTTGGAACATACGCACAATGTGTCCTTTCAATTAACAGTTCATGTTGTGGAATACCAGCCCAGTTGCTTATTTGTGCCTTCATAAAATGAATACAGTCTGTTCCCTCCAACTTCTTTGGTACAGCATAAAATCTTAGGTTTCCCTACATGCTCTGCCTTCTAATTCTATTATTTTTGAAACATCTCTTCTTGTGCAGTCTCATATTCAGCCAGCCTTTTCTGCATTTCATCCTCTGAGTTTTGCAGTTCTGTCACCTTATCTGAATACCTGTTTAAACCTTCTTCCATTTTTCCAGGTGTTTACTGTTTGTGTTCATATACTCCTTCAGTGTTTAATTTACTTTAACCAGGTCTGTGTGCAGCTGCTTTATACTCTCCTCTAGGTTACTGGAAGTCATGTCTAGAACTTGTGGTGCTTCTTGCTAAACCACTGCACTACTCCTCCCAGTCTGTGCTTCATTCCCACCCTTTGTAGCTCATTTTCCTCCATATTCTTTATATTTCATTTTTTCTGATATCCAGGCAGTGCACTTACTAGCCAGTTACTGAAATTTACCCAGAAATCTAGGTTCACTGGACTTCTTTCATAAGTTTCTGTTTTTAGACTGGGAGAGCCAGAGTTAAGCTGTTACGCAATGTGCAGCCATCTTGGAATCCAATGTCTTATGTCTTGAATGTTTTTTGTTTTGGCATCCCCACAGGACTAAACCCAGTGGCTCTTCTACTTGCACCCAACTGGTCCATTCATTCCACAGTAATTGGAGACAAGGGTTCCCAGGCAGGCAAGAGCCTTATAACCCATTGGTTCCTGCTTGGGAATCCCCCATGAGTGCATCCACTTGTGAAAGTCAGGTAGTAGGAGCAGGCCAGCTTTGCTGGTCCTGTAAAGTGACCTACCATTTTCACTACAAGAGCATATCCATCCCCTACAGCAGCTCTTCCAAGTTTCAGTAAATCTGCCCTCTGAGTGGAAGCACGCCACTGCACAATGAATTCCGACTGACTCACAATGATGGCAACACAGGCTCAAGAGAGTTGAACTCCACAAGGCAGACATCCAGTGCTCCTGCTACCTGTCACCTATGTGGTAAACCACAGTGTCCTTCCTTCCTTCCTCCCATCAGGATAGACAAGCCAACAACAGCCACTCACATTCCTATCCTTCCCTGCTAACTCCTACAGGCATTAAGTCACCCATGACTTAGTAAGGGCTTTATCCCTTTATGCCTCAGACTGGCTCATGTCTTGACTGCTCTCAGTGATTATTTACAACTATATGTCTCCTTTTCAGTCATTACAGCCTTAAGAAGTATGATATCATGACATATATCTTTTGAGTTACAGATACTATCATTCTCCAACTTATCTTCTATTTAGTGGTATAAAAGTAGATTTAAAAAACTATGAGGTTAGCACTTTCACTAATGACACTAACAACAACAATCACTCAATAATGCTTAATAATACTACAGCAGACTTTAAACAAATTGGCACACAGTTGTACATAATCATCTTTTTTCATTTAGCACCAAATGCAGCCAAAACTCCTGCAATTAAAACACGAAGATAAGGGAAGAGCAAGTGCCAGGAAAGAGCTGAGGTCTGTAGCAGTGAGCATAGCCCTAATGAAGGCAACATGGATGCTGGCATGGGACAAAACATCATGTTTCCCACCAAAGAATGTGCAGAGAATTTTGCAATAGGAATAAAGCAACAGAAAAGGGATACTTATAATTATTAGGAATCAGTTCAACAGTCTTCTTAACATCAGACTGTAAGACTGCATCCTTAAGACGAAATACATTCTTTGGTAAAAGTAAAATGCCAGACAAGACCTCACTTCAGCAGTATAAGTGACTGACAGAAAAATCATTGAAAATATAGAAAATGTTGACAAAGTTTAACAGAAAGCAAAAAAAACAAAAAATGGGAGAGCTCAGGTGGTATACATGGGACAAAACCATCCAACTAGCTACTGCGGTTAGGTAACACCAAGTGGAAAACACTTCCCCATGCCAAAACATTGACCCTTCTGCACAAGCTTGAACCATGAATGTTCATAAGTAATAAATGGTGAAAATTAATACAACATCAACAGCAACACATTCTAATTATTTTCTCAAGAATTAATCTGGCACATACACTGCACATGTGCACTTCCTAAAAATGTTCAGAATGGCAGCACCAACTTGGTAAACGGTAGTACTATCAACAAACTGCAGGTGTGAATTATTCAAAGAGCACAGAAAATCGAAATAATGATACGTCCATGGGAAGGGTTACAAAAATCAATACTAAATAAGACCTGTGGAAGATGTCAAACTGAACTCCATGGTACTAACAAAGAAGAATAACAAAGATATGACAGGGAGTTGCTTCTACTGACTATTACTGATGACAATGACAGCCAATGGATTCATGCCTGTAGGTATAAGCCAACTGGCCATATACATGACAATCAAAATGCACTATGGAGGGAGATAAAAAATAGCCCACAGCCCATAGCAAAAGACAGAAAGCTCAGAACCATCTTTTCTGGAGTGTGAAACTATCCAATAACTCCTACACTAGGGGCTTTGCCCCAGCACATAGTAAGACTGCGCCGGCTTCATGTCATATGATCAAACGATTAAAACATTGAACCTCACTTCGAAACAAGAGCATCAAACGCCTTAATCATTGAAAGCCAACATTAGAGAATCTCATCAAATAGAAAAAGCTGGCCAACAACTACACGAGTTGGAAAGAACACACACACACACACACACATAATATATATATATATATATATTATGGGTCCACTTTGTAATCGTGAAATACTGACATCCCGAATTTCAGTATTTCGAGATCACAAAACCGAAAACCCATAAGGCTGACCATTAAGAATCACTCGTACCGCAATCACGAAAATGGTATAAAAACATGTAGTATGCCTTTAACTCACTGTACACAGTACCTAAACCAAAATGGCTTCTGGGGCATTTGAACCACCCAGAACCATAGGAACCATCAACCAGACAATGTTGTCATAAAAAGGAAATAATGTATCAATAGCTGAAGGCTATGTGTATCACCTTGAAAAATGAGGCAGCAGAAAGAACTACTGGTGCTGTAAGTGGAAGTCTGCATGGAAGTGTAAAGGTAGGAAAATCACAGAATGTGTACTACTGATGAACAGCTACAGAAAACAGTACCCCATAATCACACAGGGGATCCAACAGAGGTAGAAAAGTATACCATGTGTGCAGAACTGAAACTTACAGCTGCAGTATCCAGAGATGCACCATGTTTGCTCATGGAGGACACCCTAGCATCAACATCAATGGATATCATTCCTAACCCGCCTACAAGGCATGTTCTACTGTAACAAGTGGGAAGGGAGCACTGGAAGCTGTCTAAAGTCCCAACCGATCCATCCATAACACTGAGGACACTCAGTGTGCAGAACTTCCCCATTAACATGGGTACATTTCTCAAAAAACGTATAGCTGATGTTGCTGGTGTCCATGTAGTGATAGTGTTTAGCACTTCCAACAACCTATTTGATTTGAACCATGCTACCATCTGGCTAATGGATGGCACGTTCTTTTACAAAGGTGTAATCTGCAGGCAGCTCTACAGTATACATGGGCTGGTATGATATGGTGGATATAGTAAGTCAGTCCCACTAGTTTACTGCTTAATGAGCAAGAATTCTCTATGTGCCTACAACTACATGTGGGACTGTCTACTTGCTCTGTTTGCAGAACAGGGATTTGACACTGCTCTACGACATATGCTTTGTGACTTTGAAATAGCTGCCATGAAGAGCATACAATGTAATATTAATTGTGTAAAGTCCAAGGGATATTTATTTCATTTCAGGAGGGATGTATGGCACAAGGTGCAACAATTAGGTCTAGCCCATCTCTACAACACCAGTATGCCTTTCCAAACTGCAGTTAAGTCCTTGATTGCACTATGGTTTTTGCCTGAGGAGGAAGTGTTACACATTCCAGGAGTTGAAGGAGACCTTTCCTCCAGAAGGGAAAGAGCTGATAAAATACTTTGGGGACTAGTATCTAGTTGGGTGAAAGAGGATGTTTGCAACATGGTCCACATCTGCCTGCAGATTTTCCCCCTTATTCCCCATATCTTTTTGGAATGCGCATGACTTAAACACTTTGTTCCTGCCCTGTACACAAAACTCAGTAGAGGCGTGACATCGCTAGCTGGAGTGCTTACTGGGGTCAAAGGCAACTAACCCGTCTGTTTTGATGCACACTGGTGCAGGAGCAAGATAGGATGGAGGAACTGAGGAACTGTCTTGTGAGTGGGTGCCCACCGCCTCCTAAATGACGTCAGTTGGTGCAGAGGCATGCACAGTTTGAATCTGTACTTGTAAACAGGGAAGCATACAGTACGAAGGAGTTCTTGAAGGCTGTGGCTAGGATTCTGCAAATGTAAGTGTACGTGCATGGTTTACTCTATGGAACTGTTTCTGCTTGGGATGTCACTGTGTTGTCTGTACGTGTAGAGCAGAGATCACTAAGTCATACTTCATGTTGTGGTGCTTAGCAAAAGTGCAGGGTGCAAAAAAATGCCGCGTTCATTGTTTTCGGCATTTTAAGTTTTGGAATTCTTAATGGTCGGCCTTATGGGTTTTCGGTTTTGTGATCTCGAAATACTGACATTCGGGATTTCAGTATTTTGAGATTACAAAGTGGACCTATACATATACATACATATATATATATATATATATATATATATATATATTTACTCCCATTGTATTGTACATACCAAAAGTAACAAGATGCTAACGTCGAAGTTACTGGCCAACTATTACTATTCGGTGTGGTGAGATTCGCTGATGCCGGCTTTCGATGATTAAGGCATTTGATGCTCTTGTCTCACTGAAGTGAGGTGCGATGTTTTAATCGTTCGATCAAATGACATGAATCCGACTGCACCATTGTGGGAGAAAGAGAAAAATATTTAAAATGTTTTTCATCCAGTACCTTGGTTTTCAGCAAACAGTGTATCTACCCAGCATATGAAAACACACTGCGTGCCCCAAGCTTGCTGTTAAGGTTATTCCTTAATGAAATGACTTGCTGCAAGAGGCCATCCTAAAGAAAATATACATTTTTCAAGACTCAGTCTATTACAACCATAAGCACTTCATAAATGCAAATCTGCTAACTTTTATGACTGTGTAATCCTTCAATAAAAATAAATAAAAGAAAATATTTTTCTAACCTCATAGGTTGCCAAACGATCCAGGTATGTCAGTAACTTCAATCTACATCGGCAAACTTCTTTCTGTTCTAGTGTCAACCTGAAGAAAAAAAAAAAATTAAAAAGAACTAGTGAAGAACTACGTTTTCAAGTATTAATTAGAACATAATGTATATACTAGCTGTTGAAATACGATGCTTTAAAGTACAATTAACTCACTTTCATCCATGTTAGAACTTACACAGCGATCAAAGCAACACTTTTAATAGATATAATAGTAGTAGTTGTTGTTGTTGTTGTTGTTGGTCTTTCGGCTTTTTCCCAGTAAGGGGTCGCCACAGTGGAACGCCGGTCTGCTAATGATTGGCAGTAGATTTTTTTTTTTTACGAAACGCCGAGTAGTTAGTAAGATTTAAAAAAAAAAAGAGTAACTTGTGACTTGTCATAGTCTTCATTAAAGGGAAACATTAAACAGCCTTAACTTATCAGGAATGGACTAATCTTGAATAGTTCAAATTAAGAATATTAGTAAGACTGTTAAAAGTAGGTTCAGATAAAGCTGTTCAATCACATAAAAAAGCACAAAATAGCTTCTGCTAAAATGTGAAGAGGAAAAATGTTGACTGCAGGACTAAAGCTTCTTACACCATCCTAAAAATATAATTCACTCTTAAATTGTTGTATCCTTGGTGAAAACCCAACCTTTGCAGTTTTGAACAACCTTAGTAAGTTTCTTCTTTACTCATTGGAAGTTCTAGCTTGGCTGGAGTTTTCATATAGTTTTTTCTGATTGGTTTTTCAGTGTGACCTTCTAACTCTGTTTTAATTTGTTAGTTGGGATATTTTGCAGTCACCCTAATGGTAATGGACATCAGCTGGGTAAAACAACCCTGTGTTTCTTATGCTTAGTCAAACACTCTGCTTATGCTATGCTGACGAGGTAATACCAAGGCCGAAATATGCATATCCATAGCTAGTGGTGTTTGGCTTTATTGGCCTGAAATTGTCCATTAAAATGACTTCAAATGTAAAAGTCATGGGCAATCAGAATCACCATATAGCTGAAACACCTGATGTTCATAAGGGTCATTTGCATATATCCCATGTGCCTCTGTTACAGGAGGTTTGGGAGGTCACTCATTGGAAGTAATGTAATGAGTTGGCAGATTTTTAAAAACTTCCTGCAGAGTACTCTATCCAAAATATTGAGTGAGCAAATGGCTCAAAGTAAGGAAACGATTCTTTCGAGCTGGGATACATGATTTGAATTACCTAGACATAATAAGACCTGATTAAGTTTAACTATGTTGCCTGCCAGAAAAGCAGTTACTAGAAAATGGAAATCAAAGTCTACACCAATGCTATCTGAGATCCTGCATATTACAGAAGAGTAAAAACACAGGAAGAGAGTTCTTTAAAAAAGGGAAAGAGCAAACTACATAGAAGTAAACATCTAAAAACAAAATAAGAAGAGTGTACAGTGCATGTCCCATCTGAGCATTGTATATCTACCTTACATATATTTTTAAAACAAACTGTCCTGCTTTAAATACATGTGGCTTGCACACTAACAGGACTGCTATATTTCACTTCTCCCTCACATTCTCGCTGATGAGCTTCCCACCCCCAAGCTAGGCTAACCAGGTGGTAAAATAAATGCAGTTCCCTAAAAGCACAAACTTTGTGAATATCCACCCAGCAACAGTGTTCCAACTATTAGTACTACTTTGTTAATACTGACCTGTGGCAGGCTTGTTTCACTGATGTTTTTTGATGCAACCCACACCGTTCACCCTTCCTATGCATGTGCTCATTTTGCTCCCCTACTCTACCCCCATTCATACCCACCCCCCTTTTCATAAGATTTATATACCATGACCAGCACGTCATGTAGGCAAATCAGCCCTCACCAACAATTACACATCTTTCAGCCACTCCCACCCATCTCTTCAATGCATATTTTACATCAGCTTTAAATAACACTCTCAACAGTTTGTACCTAAATACATATTCAACCTATTATTACTCATTACCCCATTCTTCCTTCTTACTACTTAAGAAGTAATCCTACACACTATCACTAACACCACCACACACATCTCTAAAGTCCCACATTAGTTTTACTACAAAAATCCCAACTTAATTTAACTTAACTATGACCCCATATAACATCTTCACATCCTTAACCCTTATACTCCTTGCACATATTACCTCATACTACAACAGTAATCCCATACCACCACCTCACCATGCCACTACTAACATTACTGACGCAATACCTTTAAACCTCCACATTTATCCATCCATCTTTCACGTAGCTCTCTTTCACCATATCCCATTCACCACATTGCCAACATACCAAACTAACAAACATCTGTGACATGCCACTTACATATTACCAACATCTTCCACACCAGAGTGCAAATAACCAACTAGTCCTTTGTGGAGATGTACACCCAAACCCTGGCCATAACAACTCCATCAACCACCAAACACAAAACTCCACTCACACCCATGGACATCTCCCCAAAAAAGCATCTGCCCGACTTCTGCTTAACATAAACATTAAGCATCACAAACAATATATCAGAACTACATGCACATCTTTCCCTCTACTCTCCTGATATTGTCTTGCTCACTGAAAAGGGTCTAAAACCTGATATACCTAACAACAAAATAATTCCTTCTGGCTATAAGCTACTTCATAAAGATAGAGCTAACAAAAAGGGGGGTGCGTTATCTTATTTAAGAACCAATTAAACATTGAAATAGTGGACCTTCCATTACCTACATTAGCAGCAGCAGAAGTTATAATTACTAAACTACATTTGAATACTAAAAAGCCATAAACCTAATCAGCTGCTACCTTCCACCAGGTAATAATATAGATACCGCAAAAAATTTACTTCACTGGGCCTCTAACTCACTACCTCAAGAAACCATACTACTAGGAGATTTCAATACTGATTGGCTAACATACAACTCCTCCAAACCTACAAATGTCATCAACTTCCATGGGTTTTCTCAACTTTTCCAAGCTCCAACTAGAGTCAATAAAACAACAAAGAGGGAATCAATACTCGAGTGGATATTGTCAAACAGACCAGACAAAATGAGTATTTCAAGCTGTCTCCTAGACAGCCTGAGTGACCACCTACCAACCTATCTAATCAGAAGTCAAACCTATCTAGCTAAATCCACCACCTATCAACAAATGCATAGTAAAAAAAATCCTTTAACCCTGACAATTTATTGACCCTCTCCCATGTTGCAACTGGCACCCCTTCAGAACACAAGCTAGATGATGCTGTATCCTACTTTAACGCAACATTCCTCAACATACTAGACCACCACATACCCTCATGAACCATAACAACTAAAGCTAACCATGCCCCATGGTTATCCAAAGAGACTAGATTTCTACTACATAACAGGGACAAAGCCTGGGGTAAACTGGAAGAAAACAGGTACCCCTACTGACAAACAAAAATATCTTGAGCTTAGAAACAAGGCAAATAAAATGATTAAAGGAGACAAAAGAAGCTACTACCACAACATTCAAAACAGATAAACCAATCCTAAAAAATTCTGGGCAACCATCAACAAAGTACTCCACCCAGCTAAAGCTGGCACTCCTGCCCGTGCAACCACTGACAGCTCAACAAACATAGCAACTCAGTTCAACAAGTTCTTTACTGATTCCATCCTAGCTCTAGCTAACTCTCAAAAGCTTTCTACTACTATCAAGCCACCCAAAAACAATACTACGGAACTGAGCTTCTCACTGCAACTTGTCCCCATCTCCACTATTAAAAAGATGCTTAATAAACTAAAACCCACAACTGTCTCCACAGATAGACTACCAGCTGAATTCTTAAAGATTGCTGCTTATGCAATTGCATATCCTGTAACAATTCTCATTAATCACTCTACAGCTGAAAACCTAGTCCCCCACCTCTGGAAAATGTCCTACATCACTCCACTCCATGGAAGAGGCAACTCCAAAGAACTAACCACCTATGGAGCAATCACCATACAATTCACCCTCTCCAAAATCCTTAAAAGGTATGTAGATGCACAAATCATGACATTCCTAAATTCTCAATCTACTCACAAATAAACAACATGGTTTTAGACCATCACATAGCACTACTATGGCCTTTATGTCCTTCACAAAGACAGTCAACAAACCCAGGAACAATGCAAAATGTGTCTCAGCCTTTGACATGGTTAATCACGATAAACTCATCAACACTCTTTTCAGAATTAAATCTAAGCTCACCCATCATTTCCTAGTTTAGAAATTACTTAACAGGCAGACAGCAGGCAGTCAGATGGCACTAGGAACGCTCCCCATTACTACCAGTCTCACTAGGAGTCCCACAGAATTCCATTCTTAGACTACTGTTTTTTTCTGTTTTCATTAATAACTTCCATATTGCCACACATCATGCTTCTGTCATCCAATATGCAGATGATTCCACACTAATCTGTGCTTCCTCCTCTCTCCAAGCACTGCTACAACAAACACAATCCTCTTTTCTTACTGTTGAAAGATGGCTCTCTGAATGCCATCTAATACTAAATCCTAATAAAACTCAGGTTCTTATCTTTCCACCCACACAACATTCTACTCATAACCTTACATTTAACACACCTACATTAACAACACAGTCATATCTTCTGTCAATCACACCAAACTGCTAGGGGTTGTAATCAACAGCAACATGAAATTTGACATACATATATCCAATACCATAAAAAAGTACATAAAAAACTTGCTATGCTATACAGAAATAAAGAGTTCCTAACTAACTCCACCAGAGGCACTATTGCACACAACCAGCTTATCGCCACTCTTTTGTATGCCTCACCAATCTTCACAGTCTCAGAAAATCAGATCTTTCCAAGCAAGTTATAATATAACTGCCATATTTTTAACCAAAACCCCTCAGAGAACACACCACTGCACTCACCTTAAAACACTCACTTGGCTCAAACTTCTCCACCTCATTCTCTACAATCAGCTAATACTAACCCAAAAATTAATTCACTACCCTAAAAAACCCCTGCTCTACAAAACCTACTACACCCAAGCACCAAAACTACAGTCCTTTGCTCCAAGCAAAAACTTCTATTAGATGTGACCAAAGCCAGCAATTCCACAGGTAAATCCCTGTACAGCAACACTACTACCAAACACTGGAACAACCTTCCCCCCAACATCTTATCCACAAATTCCACTGCTTCCTTCAAATAGGCCTTAAAATCCCACCTACAGCAATCATGGCTCTGCAACTGTGACAACCCTGATTAACCTCCTACACTTCCTACTGCTCTTTTATCAATTCCCTCTCTCCCAGCACTTTGCTACTCCTACTATTGTACCTCTTCCCTTCTCTCTCCAACTTTTATTAACCCCCCCCATCCCACCTTCCTATGCCAACTTGTATTACATCCCTAGCCTTAAAATCCACCTACAACAATCTGGATCTGTAACTGTGATTACCCTGATTAAACTTTATACTACTGACTGCTCTCTTCCAACTCCCTCTCTCCCAGTGCATTACTACTTCCACCAATATACCCTTTCCTTTCTCTCTTCTACCTTCTTTAACCCCTCACTCCAACTTTTACATTAACTTGTACTACAGCCTTATCTTTGAGATCCTGTCAATCTGCATAATATACTAAATACATAATTATTCACAATTTAGAACATATACAAACTGCTGTAAGTCACAAATTAAATACATCATGTAAAAGCATATAGCTTTGACAGTGTTAACGACTATCATACTACTGTGTACTTTTACTATGTATTTCAAAGTGTCTTAAGTAAACTAATCTATCAAATAGAAAAGTTATATACTGTATTAGGAGCTTTTCTCCCTGGGCCTCCGATGAAAAAGGACCTGTGTCCAGTCAGACTTTTCATATAAACAAATGTAAAATAAAATAAAACAAATAAATAATAAATAAAAGTAAATGAAAATTATTGCAATAATGCATAATAAAGTTCAGGAAGAGTGAGGTTTAAGAGAAGGCAGGAATTCAACATGTTTTTGCAATACTGGACTGATTATAGTACCACAGAAATATATGTGATGTATGGTTTGTTTTCTTTTCTGTTAATGTTTAAGTGCAAAAAAAAAAAAACACCTAAGCAAACACTTCCAGTAAATCTCCTAAACCTTCTGGACTTAGTGGCATACTCTGGAGCCTTACATATGCTTTTCCATTGTTTCTTTGTAAACTGCTTTTCCAGTCTCTCTTCCTAGTCTTTGTTTTATCTTCATTAATTTTTATATCCAAAAAGGACTTGAAACTGTCTCAAAATGTTCCACAACACTGAGATGTTCCTTGATCGATTTATAAGGTACAAAATAATACCATCTGCAAATAATGCCAACTTTTATTGATTGAAATACAAAGATAGAATTGGTATGGTAGAGTCCCTTACTTTCTCTGCTAGTGGCTCTAAATACAAAGTAAATAACAAAGGGGAAAGGGGACACCCCTGTCTGGTTCCTCTGTTCAAACACAGCTTATCTGAGAAGAACCCTCCCAGTTAAATTCTTGCCTCCGATCCTTCATATATCCTTCTAATTTACCTTATTATCGCATTAGGGAATGAAAATGTTTCCTAATGCCCTACTCTTAAAAGCCCAGCTTACTCTGGCAAATGTTTTCTCTGCATCAAAACCCACCAACAACAGAAATACTTTCCTTATATTCTGCTTCCCTCTGGATCATCACTGTTCTGTTAATACTGTCAAATGTTTGCCCCCCCCCCCTCCACAAAACCACACTGATCCATATCTATCAATTTTGGCAACATATTTGCCATTCTATTAGCTAGTAGAAACACTTTATAATCCTAGTTTAAAACTGAAATGGGTCTATATGAAGCTGGGTCTGAAGGGTCTATTTTCTTCCAAGATGTTGGTGCTTCCCCTCTTTTTACAAATGCTGTTAAACAAAATCTTCCAGATTTTTGTCACTTTCTTCCCTCTTAATGGCAAACTTCCACAGGAATATCATTTGCTCCTTGACTTACTAAGCGCCTTCCACAAATATTTCCATTTGTGCTCTTCCTTGACTTCACATATCTCTGCTTTATACAAATTTACATAACATTTCTGAATTACATCTAAAACCTCTACATGATCTCTGGTTATTTTTCTTGCTATAGGTTCCTTAAGTCTGGTGACAACCCTTTCAACATTCTGTTGCCTAAGTCATTGTGCTAAATATTTTTGTGCTCTGGAGTTATCAAAACAGTTGCTTAACTGCAATCTTTAAAAACTCATGCATATTATCCAGATACTCTCTTATTTTCTCTTTAGCACTCTACATTTGCTTCTTCTCTTGTTCTGTGAGAATCCCTTTATTCTGCAAAACTTTAACCTTTGTTAGCACCCTCTAATTTTTATTACTTTTTAACCATTAACCTTATCTCTCTTTCTCTTTTATTTTGACCCTATTTTTAAACTCAGTTTTAATTTACCCTAGTCACTGGATTCAATTTCTGAAGATATTCTATCTTCATTACTAACTCTTAAATAATATCCAATACGTATTCTTTAAATTCTTCCCTTTTTATCAAGTAGGTGGCAAAGCGCAAGTGTCTTATTTTTACTTCATTATCATGCATTTTTATCTTAGTTTTTATTGGTCCATGATCACAAACAGCTATTGTGTCTGTCTGTTGAAGCTTTCAATTAAATGCACGTGCTCCTGTGAAATATAATCTCTACCTAGTCTAACCTGGTTAAAGTACCTTGGGGAATAATATGTAAATTCTATCATAGTTCCTATTACTAAATTTACATCTTCCATACCAAATAATTTCATATATTTCTTCAGAAATCTACCCTCTTTTGTTATATTATCCCTTCTAGGTCCCCTGATACATCCTCACTACTGCAAAACAATTTCCAGTCCCCACCTATAAATAATATTCCCTGCTGAAAGCGGATTATTTCTCCCAAAATTTTCTTAAGCTCCATAACAACAGATTTTGGCGGAATATAAATACATGCCATTGTAATCTTTGCCAGCAGCCCTTTACTGCCACAAATCTACCATTTTTATCTTTTTTTTCTAATCATTACTGGAACATCTCTAGCAATTAGTATAATTATTCTATTATTCCTCTGTCCCTGATATTCTACAGAATATCCATTCTGAAATCCTCGCTTTGTCAAATTCGCAAGCTCATTTCTTTCCATATGTCTCCTGCAGCATTGCTATTACACTCTGCATTTTTTAATATAATTCAGTACTCTTTCCTTTTTATCTATACCTGTAAAACTATTCATAGTCCAGGACATCATGATAAAAAGCTACTGTTCCCACCTATTATACATGACAGTTTCTTTTTTGAATGTGCATTTCCAGCTTTTGTGTTACATGCATATACTAATGTTTGGCAGGCTGATTTTGTACAGTTGTTTCTTCTCATCTCCATTTGAACCTATGCCACATTTTCAAGGGTTAGTTTTAATGAAAAATCTCAAAAAAAAACTAAATACAAATATCCCTATCCCCTATAACTTTGTTCAAGCACACGAAAAGTTTAACCCTCCATAAGGGAACAAGTACCTTAAATTGACTGCTGCATCTACAGACATTATCTAACCTAAAATTACAGTTAGCCATGATATGGCCCATGATACAGACTGCGCTTCCACTTACAATGATTGCTGTCTGTTCTTTTCTTACCCTCCCAAATATAAAAAACAGCTCATATGCTTTTAGAAAACATTAACATTTATCCCCAAGAAAAGTGCACTTGCTTTCTTTAAATAAAACTAAACTGTACACTCTTCTGTTAACTACATTAATGTATTAGGGCTGCTAGGGAGGTTGTTACCTCTTATTCGCTTCCCATAATTTCAAACTTAATTTTTTTTCACTGAACAGGTTTTCACTGTAACTTTAAATTTTGCAATTCCTTAAGCAAAGAATACTATCAGAAAAAACTAAATGAAACTCCAGCCAAGCTAGAACTTGCAATGAGTGAGCTCCCAAACCTCCAGTGACAGAGGCACATGGGATATACGCAAATGACCCCTATGAACATCAGGTGTTTCAGCTATATGGCGATTCTGATTGCCCATAACTTTTACATTTGAATTCGTTTTAATGGACAATTTCAGGCCAATAAAGCCAAACCCCACTAGCCATGGATATGCATATTTCGGCCTTGTTATAAACTCATCAGCATAGCATAAGCAGAGTGTTTGACTAAGCATAAGAAACACAGGGTTGTTATACCCAGCTGATGTCCATTATATTTAGGGTGACTGCAAAATATCCCGAATAACAAATTAAAACAGAGTAAGAAGGTCACACTGAAAAAACAATCAGAAAAAATAAATTTGAAGTCGTTTAATTTGTCCATTTGGCTTTACTGGCCTGAAATTGTCCATTAAAATGACTTCAAATGTAAAAGTCATGGGCAATCAGAATCACCATATAGCTAAAACACCTGATGTTCATAGGGGTCATTAGCATACATCCCATGTGCCTCTGCTGCAGGAGGACTGGGAGGTCACTCATTGGAAGTTCTAGCTTGGATGGGGTTTTCATTTAGTTTTTTCTGTTTGTTTTTTCAGTGTGACCGTCTTACTCTTTGTTTTAATAAGCAAAGAATACTCAAGATTAACCAATTAGAACTGCAGGCAGCTTGTCTCCATGGAAATGTACTTAGTAATAAGTTTTTGTAAATTTCACTCAAAATCGAATGCACAACTATTCTAAGCTGCATACATCTTGACTCCAGTGAACATTTGTCAGTGGAAAGCAAACAAGTTAACATATTTTTAGTTTTACAAAGCTGAACATTTTCATGGCTTTCATCATTTTGTCATTTTTAAAGCCTACATGCTTACAGAGACACCTGTTTATAGCTTAAGCCAAGGGTAGTAATCTAGTCATTCATTCTTGTAAAATAAAAAGAGAAAATATCATAATTCTACATATAATATAATCAGTGCACTTTTACACCCCACCAGTCCAAGATCAAAGCATATGAACATTAAACTTGTTTTTTTCAAGCCTTTTTTTCTTTTTATACTGTAAAACCTAAATTTCTTACAACTAAAAAAGTATTTCTTTACTTTAATATCTTTAACACATAACAGTCTCTGAAAAGACTCCATCCACATTTAAAGTTCCCTTGACTACACACTACATAAAACTGCTTTACTGTACATAACATGCAGTTTATATCATGAAAGTTTTATCCAAATACTAATAAAAACAAAAAATTGTTTTACTTACAGTTAGTTTCCCCCCTTTTAGTACCGTTCTAAACATTTATGATTTAAAGTGGGGTACATGTTTTACAGTCCACCCACAAGTTTAACAAAGTCAACAAAAGTTCATTGTTTTTCGGCCACTTTTTCTTCCAAAACCATATTCACAAACGTGATAAGATGCTTTATAGTTTTCACTATTTTACAGTTGCTGTTCTTCTTCCTGTTCATCTCCATTTCCCAATACCAGACTCTGGTTCAAGTCCAAGGTACTGCTGATTCTTCTAGTCAACATCTTTTTTCCTATCAAACATCTTCTTTTGGAACATCGGATAGGTTTCACTGTCAAAGGCTCTCTCTGAACCTCAGGGTTACAAGAATGAGTAGCAGAGTCCAATTCTGCTTACTGACTCACTTCTTGCTATCTAAACTTTTTAATGTCCTGTTCTGTGTCAGAAATGCACTTTGAAGAGAGCTAGATATATCAGTCTTAATCTCACACCTGCCTCTTGGCATTCTGTGATTACTGGGATATATCTGCTTCTTTTTTGCTGGTGTACATTGAACAATCATTTTCTACAAACACTCTGCTGCCTCCAATTTTTAATACTTTGCCCTTTTGGCACAATTTTGTCATGACCAACTCTTTCTGATGGTATGACTGCATATTTATTAATATAGGTTTTTGGCTGCTATCTCATGGCCAAGTTTAGAGTATGCACTCAATGTGCCATTTCAATTAACAAATTCTGCTGTGAAATACCAGACCAGTTTCTTATTTCTGCTTTCATAAAAATTAACACAGTCTGTTCTATCCAGTTTCTCTGGTACAGCAGAAAACAGTTATTTATGTACTCACCATAACGATCGATGTATGTGGCCCATCTCGCCTACATTCTTTACTCATGGGTTCGGAGCAGAGAATCGGCTCCGACTCAGCCAACTATTATTCTAGCACGAACTCTCTAATTGGCTGGGCTAACCCGGTATCCCAAGATGCATCTTGCCCTAGCCCCAGATCTTGTTTGCAACCATACCAATCATAACCCATACACAACCAACACTGGGAGGAATTCCAGCCAAGGAAAGAAAAAAAACACTGACCTTGAAGGGTTCACAGCGCCAATATTCCTCCAAATCCTTTAGGAAGGGGGCAGGTGGGAGGGTACATAAGAATGTAGGCAAGATGGACCTCAAACATCGATCGTTATGGTGAGTACATAACTAACTGATGTTATGTGGTCCTATCTCGCCTACATTCTTTACTCACAGGACAGCGTCCCCAGCACCTCTATCCTGGGAGGCTCATAGGAATATACTCCTGAGAACCGTGGAACCAAAGGAAGCCTGGCCCCTAGAAGCCACGTCCAGCTTGTAATGAGTAATAAAGGTGTGAGGAGAGGCCCAGGTGGCCGCAGCACAAATATCATCCAATGAAAGCCTGGCATGGTAAGCTATTGATGTAGACATTGCCTGGTAGAGTGAGCTTTGACGGGAAAAGGTAAATTTCTGCCTGCTGATGAGTAGATAAAGGAAATACAATCTTTGATCCATTTAGAAATTGTGCACTTGGAAATAGGGCAACCTGCTCTGTTCTCTGAGAAGGACACAAACAGCTGATCAGACTTCCTAACATGCTTAGTCCTGTCTAAATAGAACCTCATTTGTCTGTGCACATCCAACTGATGGAACCTGAACTCTGCTTTATTGGAAAAGTTTGGAAAGGACACTGGTAACTCAATAGATTGATGGAGATTAACAGTGGATGACACCTTCGGAAGGAAGGACGGGTTAAGTCTCAGGAAAACTCTGTCCTTATGAAAGGTCAAATACGGAGGTTTAATGGACAGAGCTTGAAGTTCTGATACTCTTCTGGCCGATGTAATGGCTATTAGAAATGCCATCTTCCAAGATAAGAATTTCAATTCACAGGTGGCAGCTGGTTCAAAGGGCGGTGAAGTGATGGCTTGTAGCACAAGGTTTAGGTCCCATGGCATGACAGGTTCTGACACCGGAGGGCGAAGTAACCAAGTGCCTTTCAAGAAGGCCTTACATAGTTTATGGCCCATAAGATGTGTGAATATTGGAAATTGCAGCCAGCTGTACCTTAATGGTAGCGGGCGCAGAGTCCTGACAGAAAAGCATGGCTAAAAAATCTAAGACAGATGGAATTGTGGCTGTGAAGGGGTCCAAACCTTGGGCCTGAGCCCAAATGGAGAATCTCTTCCATTTGCTGGAATAAATCCTTCTGGTGGAAGACTTATGAGATGAAGACAAGATGTGTACCACCTCAGATGAAAAGGAATGTCGTCTAACTAGTGATGGAAGTGGAGCAGCCAGCCTGTCAACCTGAGGGTTCGCAGGGATGGATGGAGTTGTCCTGACATGTGAATCAGGAGATCTGGCACTGAGTCCAGAGTCCAAGGACCATCCACTGCGTACTGCTGAAGAAAGGGAAACCATACTTGTCAAGGCCAGTGTGGAGCAACAAGAATCATCCTGCTTCCCAAGGAAATGGCTTTCTGGATCACTCTTGGTAACAGAGGAAATGGAAGAAAGGCGTAGACCAGACCGGGGGGCCAATCGTGGACTAGAGCATCCCTGGGTGACTCCCCCTGTGGGGGGATCGGTGTGAAGTACTCGCGGCATTTGGCATTGAGGGGATGACGAAGAGATCGCAGCAAGGCTGACCCCACCTGTTGAAAATTTGAACCGCCACTCGGTTGTTCAGGGACCACTCGTAAGGCATCAGAATAGCTCTGCTCAGCCTGTACGCTATCACATTGGACTTACCCAGAATGTGCGTTGCCACTAGAAACCATTGGGAAGATACTGCCCAATGCCACACTTGCATGGCCTCTCTGCAGAGGGGATAAGACTTGGTTCCCCCCTGCTTGTTCAGGTACCACACCACGGACATGCTGTCCGAGTGAATTGCAATCGTTCCCAGAGGAAGAGAGTTTTGGAGTGCTCGCATTGCTAGAAACACCGCTCTCATCTCCAGAACATTGATGTGCAGGTGTACCCCGTGATCTTGCCACGTGCCTTGGACCGTCCTGCCAAGATAATGCCCCCCCACCCCATCTGGGAGGCATCCGTGGTCACCGTGGCTACTGGAGACATAGGAATCAAGCTCCTCCCTTTGTCCAGATTGGCAGAACGTAGCCACCAGCGGAGGTCCTGTTTGCACCGTTCCGTGAGAAGTATCAAGTGGGAAAGAGGAAGTTTCTGAAATGACCATTGGACCGAAAGGAGCCATTGTAGGATCCGCATGTATAACCTGGCCAGAGGCACCAGCATGATGGTGGCGGCCATGGAAACCAAAAGCTGGAGAACTAACCTGGCTTGAACTCTTTTGAGGGGCAACAGTGTGTGGATCTGAGATGGCAGCACTCTTATTCTCTTTTGTGGCAGAAAGGCCCACATTTGAATAGAGTCTAGCTCTGCACCTATAAAAACAACACGCTGTGAGAGCAGCAAGGCAGACTTTTCCCAGTTCAAAGTAATTTCTAGTTGTTAAAGTGCAATGGTAGTCTCCCTGGCTTGAATGAGGAGATGCCTGGTGGGGGCGGTGAGAAGCCAGTCATCCAGATACGGAAACCTGGAATCCCTGACGTCTCAGGTGAGCTATCACCACTGCAAAACACTTGGTAAACACCCTGGGGGCTATGGTGAGACCAAAGGGCAGGGCATGAAACTGGAAGTGACTGGCTCCCAGCCAGAAGCGTAAGTGACTCCTGGATGCCTTGTCCATTTTGATGTGGTAGTAGGCATCCTTGAGATCGATGAAGCACATCCATACTCCTTTTTCCAGCAATGGAAAAATGGACTGAAGCGTGACCATTTGGAACTTGGACTTCAGAAAGTAGTGATTCAGTTGACTGAGATCCAGGATGGGTCTCAGGTCCCCTGTTCTTTTCGGCACCAAAAAGAGTCTTGAGTAAGTTCCTGATCCAACTTGGTCTGAGGGGACTGGTTGGATGACTCCTTTTTCCTAGCAGCTTTGCAACTTTTAGTGCTGCTTGATCCCGTTGACTGGGTGGGATGTCCGGGATTCTTCTGACTGGAGGGGGTGTTGATAAAAAGAGGGTAGTGTAACCTCTGGTAACTATTCGGAGCACCCAACGATCCTGGGTGATGCTTTCCCAGGCTTCCAGGTGCAATGAAATTTGGCCCCCTACTGGCTCTGGAACAGCACAGTCGGGCAATGCCTCAGGAACGCTGAAAGGAAGATCCGTGAAAGGAATCGCGGTCTCCCGAGTTACGGGGGCCTCCTCTGCCTCTAGGACGGTGTCTTCCAGAATAATTCCCCCCCCCCTGCCTCTGGAGGGGGACTCACCTTGAGCTGCAGGGAAGGACCTCTGAGACTTCTTGAACCACATTTTCCCTCCTCTCTGAGCCTTGGGGTAAGGCCTGGAAGGGAGAGAGAAACGGGCCCCTACGGCAGATAGGGTCTTTCCCTCCTATTTGCATCCAGTGAGGGTGTCTTTCACTTTGGTCCCGAAGAGAGAGGACCCATCAAAGGGGGCATCAGTGAAGGAAGACTTAAAGGCCTCCGCGAAATGACACAGGCGCATCCAGGCTTGCCTTCTGAGAGCTACACCTGAGCTAGCTGCCCTACTCGCCCCTTCGGCTGCATAAGATATGAGCCTCATGGACAAGTTGACGATGGAACCAAGGGTAGATAACTGGGCGTTAACAGTCTGCGCTACCGCCTCAGGCATGTTACCTGTCAGAGTATCTCCTAGCTCCTTAAGGAGATCTCTTTGGAGCGGAGTGAAATGGCAAAGGTAATTCAGTGACTGCAAGGTAAAGGTCGCCGAAGACAGGGTACGCTTTCCGTACCAGTCCATACTCCTGGACTCCTTGTTAGGAGGATGGATGGAAGAAGAAGCCTCTGCAACTTCCTGCTGAGTGGCTGCCGCCACCACCAAGGCATCTACCGAAACCCCTTTGGTCAGGAACTCTTTCCCCGGGGGAGCAGAAAGGAACTTATTTGGACATCTGGGCACCAGTTACATGGAATCAGGGTTCTCCCACACCCTTCGACAAATCAAATTGAGGAGTTCATCGAAGGGTGGAGACACCCAGGAGGCGGAGGGTTGAGCTCCGAAGGCCTTGAGGAATACCGACTCCTCCTCAGAGGGGGTCTTGGAAGGCCACTCACCTCTCTGCCTCAATATCTCCAGGATGTCGTAGAAAGAGACGTCATTGGAGGACGACTTGGGGGACCCCTTTGACTCCTCGAGGTTGGTATCGAAAGTGAGGGACTCGTCCTGGGAGTCTATGTGCTTCCTCTTGCACAATTTCTTTCTAGGGGGCTCCTCAGGCACCGACTCTGAGGGGCCCTCAGAAAGTAGGGGACCGCTCAAGGGGTTATCCCCAGACCTTCGGGCTCTGCCATCTACGGATAGGGGGGTGTCAGAGGCTCTAGCCGGGGTGTAGGGGGACGGAGTGACCGATCCAGGTGATGTAACTGATGCTCTGGCCAGTGCGCTCCTCATGGCCTCGAAGGCAGGTCCCCCTGAATCCGAGGACTGACCAGTCTCCGAGACCACGACCGGAGTCGAGATTCCCCGAGCCGATGCACCGAGAGGGGGGCTCGGAACTGACACGAGTCCCGCGGTATCCCCCTCGGGTCTGACTGAGGAAACCTGAGTACCGAAACCAGAGGACGGAACCGACATGGTTGGAGCTGACGCCGGCTCTGATAAACTCAGATGGGGTATCGGAGCTGACACAAGAACATCACTCGGCGCGGAGTACTCCGGCTCCGACGACACATGGGTGCTCGCAGGAGGAATCATTGGTACCAGGATAGGGACTGGCTCTGGAGCCGAAAACAGTTTTGCTAACATCAGTGACTGCAGGAGCCTCTGGACCACCCTATCCACATCCAAATCAGACAGCCTAGAGGATGTGGAAGAAATAGAAGGCGATCGAGGTCTCCTACCTTGAGACTCATGCCTGACATTGGGTGACCGGCTCCGAATAGGCTCCAATAATATCGGAGCCGAGGTAGACTCCAGTACAACAGATACCTCCTGCGGCCCCGAGGACAATGGAGACGAGGAGGTAGTATCCAATTTCAAAACCTTCTCCTGCGGCCCCGAGGACAATGGAGCCGAGGAGGAAGTATCCATTATCGAAGCTTTCTCCTGCGGCCCCGAGGACAATGGAGCCGAGGAGACAGTAACCACTTCTGAAATCTTCTCCGGTGGCTCCGAAGAGGCAGATGAAGCCGGAGATCTTTTCTTGGCCTTAGAAGGCTTAGACTTAGCACTAGAAGAAGAAGAAGCATCTAAGACCTCCTCAAAGGAGGGCTTAATCAGGCCCTTCAAAATCAGCTTATTTTTTCTTTCCTGCAGTACCCTAGGGCTAAAAACGTGGCAAAAACTGCAGGACTCTTGCAGGTGAATAGCACCAAGACAATAAACACAGATGGAATGGCCATCTGTAATAGACATTTTGTAGTCACATTTGGTACACTTCTTAAAACCGGAGAGTTTACGTTCTTTCTGCTCTTTAGACATGGTAAAAAAAAAAAAAAAAAGCACACTCTCAACTGACAGTGACAGGCACAAGAGGTAGGCGGCAAAACCAAATAACAGTAACGGTCAAGGAAACTCTAAATTAAATGTTTCTTTGGAGGGAAACTAACTACCGACAATAGCAAATCCACCACAGTATAACACAAGGGAACAACACTGGAGAGGACTAGGTCCTCTAACTTAAACGGGCCTAGCCCGCGAAACAGAGGGATACCACAAAAACACACTACTCACAAACGCTCACAATGAAACTTGTCAAAAAGAGAAGACTAGCTATTAAAATAGCTTTTACAAGACAACAGACTGCTAAAATACTTAGAAAAAGTATTTGAAAGGGTACTTAGCCACAGCCAAGCGAGACCACGTCCTAACTCTACGAGCGGCAAACGAGATCTAGGGCTAGGGCGAGGTGCATCTTGGGATCCCGGGTTAGCCCAGCCAATAAGAGACTTCGTGCTAGAGAAATAGTTGGCCGAGTCTGAGCCGATTCTCGGCTCCGAACCCGTGAGTAAAGAATGTAGGAGAGATAGGACCACATAACATCCTCAGGTTTTCTCTGCATGCTCTGTTTGCTAAATCTACTACGTTTATACAGCTCTTCTTGAGAAACCTCATATTCAGGCAGCTTTTTCTTCATGCCACCCTCTGATTTTTGAAGTTTTATCAGTTCATCTAAATGGTCAGTTAAAGCTTCTTATACTTTTTCCAGCCTTTTGTTGTTTAATTGATATATTCATTAAATGTTTCATTTATTTTAATTGCACAAGTACATTTGATTTATTTTTTTCTCTAAATTATATGAAGCCATCTCTTGAACCAAAGCTGAGGCTTGATCTGCTTTTTACTGAACACCCATCTTACAAGTCCATTTGCTTATAATCCAAGCAGACTTCAAAGAATTTTTCCTCATGTAGGCAGCAAATGCTGGGGGGTGTGATGGAGAAGAAATAGGTAACTGGGAACATATGCTTTAGGAATGTAATGAGTTGGCAGATTTTAAAGAATTCCTCACAGAGTACTTTGTCAGAAATCGTGGGTGAGCAAATGGTTGTAAGTAAGGACATTTTTCTTTTTAGCTAGGGCAGAGGATCTTAATTGCCTAGACATATTAAGGCCTTATTAAGTTTACTTCTGTTGGCTGCCAAAAAAGCAATTACTAGAAAGTGGAAATCAAAATCTAAACAAACTGTATTTGAAGTAGTGATCATTATGAAAGAGGTAAAAGAACTGGAAAACAGACATTTAGAAAAGTGAAATAAATTACATAGAAATAAATGGAAATTGTGATAACGATACATGCAGAATAATGTTCATGAGTAGGAGGGAGCGGTTTAGGGGAAGACAGGAATTCAGCAATTTATTTAATGTTGGACTGATGAGAATTACAAAGAAATATACTCAGCCCTTATCAGACCCATCTCTGAGTATAATGCCCTGTTTGGCATGTACCTAGACATGTACATGCAACAGTTAGAATGCCCTCAAAGGTTTCTCACCAGAAGAATCCAGGGTATGAATACCATGCCCTATACAGATTGTCTTAAGATCCTATCTCTGTACTCAATCTCCTACAGGTTGCTGAGAGATGATTTATGCCTAACACATAAGTGTCCTTGGCTCCAGCTCTGATAGATCTCTTAAACATACGCAAGACAAACAATACCAGAAACACTAGATCCAAGGAGTTGAAATTTGTCTGTGACATAAATAGAAAATGCTGGAGGAACCAATATATGCCCAAAAGGATCTATGCTCTATGGAATAAGCTTCCCATCTGTATGAAGTAAAGTTCATGACTGACCCTGTTCAAAACAAACTTTGATCATTTGATGGGAAATCGCAAATTCACCCCAGGTCTGGCCCCCATGTCTCTAATGGACAGATGTTGACATTAAGTAAATTACTCTCCAACTAACTTACTGTCTCCCCCACATAACCCCCAGCTGCATCTTCACTAACATACCTCACCATATAGGCCTCCAAGGAACTGTGGGACAAAACTGGGTTGGGTTGCATGGCTAGGATTGCAAAGACCCTGCTGGTTATTAGGTTTATAAGTTCACACTAGGCTATGTGACATATAATGTATTTAAATTTAAAATATTAATCTTAGAAGCATTCTCAACAAAATTCCTGAATTCCAAGCAATGCTCACACTGTACTCTCCAGATATTGCTATACTTACTGAAATCTGGTTAAAAGATCACAATAAAAGTAATGAATTTGTGCCCTAAGGATATAACATCCACAGATTAGATAGAAAGCTCAAATACGGCAGCAGTCTAGCCATTCTATACAAAACTAACCTTTCCCTCCAGCAACTAGACATATCTGCTCCACTAACTACTGAATCTGAAGTTACAGTCTCTCGTCAACAAAAACAAGTCCATTCTAATTATAGCCGTATATCTCCCCCCAGGTAACAATAGCCATACCACTGAAAATCTACTTAGCTGGGCCTCCTCTAACTTAAATCAAGAAACATTAATCTTACGCAATTTCAATCTTGACTGAACCTCATGCACCTCCACTACTCCAACTAACGTTTTTAAACTTTTTTGGCTTCTCCCAATTAATCACGACCCCCACACGAATCGATAAGCATAGTAACAAACACTCTATTCTAGACTGGATTCTCTCAAACCGTCCCGATCTCTGCTGCCTCCTGATCCACTTAGCGAACACTCTCCCACCTACCTAATCAGGCAAAATTCTAACTCAACCTAAAGTGCAATTTATAAACAGATTCGTACAAAAAAAAACTTTTCTGCCAAACTCTTTAATTCCCTCCTTAAACATCACAATTGCACCCCTTTATGGCACCTTCCCCTAGATGAAGCCATTGTATACTTTAATAACTAATTTTTTGATGTCCTAAACTTACTAGCCCCTATCAGAATAACCCGCTGCAAAAGCACCCCAACTCCTTGGCTATTCAAAGAAGCAAGTAACATCATGAAGCAAAGAGATAGGGCATGGCTAAACTACAAATCTACTAAAACCCTGCCCTCCTTACAGAACTACCGCCAACTAAGAGATCTAGTGAAAAATCAAATTCGTAACAAGAAATCGTACTACACTCTAATCCAACACAAACATAAAAATAATCCCAAGAAATTCTGGCAGGTCATCAAACTACTACTATCCCCCGGCCAAACCTCCACTCCCTCCCCTCAATCCCAAATAACACATCAATACCAGCCTAATTCAACTTATATTTCATCAACTCCATCCAAACCTTATTAAATAACATCAACCATTCCCCTCTAACAATACCCACTACTCCTGACCCCCACTCCCCCACCTTCTCATTCCAATCAATCCGGACAAGTTACATAAAAAAGCTCCTTCTCAAACTTAAACCCACTACTCTAGCCACAGATCAACTCAAAAATGAATTTCTTAGACTCGACTCAGTTTCCTACCCAATATCCATGCATATCAATCGCTCCATCACTGAACAATACGTACCAGTACTATGGAAAGTCTCTCATATCATTCCCCTGCACAAAGGAGGACCTTCCACAGATATAACCAATTACAGGCCAACTGCCATACTCTTCCCCCCTTAGCAAAACATTGGAGAAATGTATACATTCCCAACGTCTAACATACCTACTACTAAACAACCTGTTCTCCAATGCACAGCACGGCTTTAGACCAAAACATAGTACTACCACTGCTCTCTTATGCTTCACAGATACCATCAGCCATTACAAAAACAACAATAACCTTGCCTCTTCTATATTCTTAGACATGTCTAAAGCTTTCGACACCATCTCACACCAGATACTCCTACAAGTACTAGCCTCGATGGACATGTCTTCCTCAGCACTTGCTTGGTTCCACAGCTACCTGTCTAACCGACATCAAGTTGTCAAGTGGGCTGATGACTTAAAACCTCCTCTAACCATTACTGATGGTGTCTCACAAGGTTCAGTACTCGGCCCCCTAGTCTTCTCCATCTTTACAAATAAACTTAACTCTGCTACAACACATGCTACCATAGTACAATATGCAGATGACTCAACAGTCATCTGTACAGCCCCCTCTTACCCAGAACTACAACTCAAAACACAACAAGCCTTCTCAGATATAGAACTATATCGCAAGGAGAACCAGCTCATATTAAACCACAACAAAACAAAGCTTATGATATTCACACATAATAAATCCACAGAACCCACCTCCCCCCTTTATATCCTCACCTCCAATAGCGCCAAAATTGAACAAATAGATAACACTAAACTTCTAGGGGTCACAATAGACAACTTATTAAGATATGACAAACACACAACCCTTATAGTCAAGAAGCATATTAAACTTGGCTGCCTATATAGATCTAGAACATTCCTCACCCCTCACACAAAACTACCCCTAGCTAGAACTCACCTTCTGTCTCACTTCTATATGCCTCCCCTATTTTCCCTAACCTTAGAAAATCAGAACTCTCCAAACTAGGGACTTCCAACCACAAAACTGATCGTTTTCCCACCAACCTCCCCAATAGAGCTCACCACTGCACTGCCCTTAAACAATTTCACTTGATAGAACTACCACATCTTCTATCAATTAACCAAATGACAGTTGCCCAAAACATCATTTATCTTTCAGATGCCTGTCCATCACTAAAAAACCTAGTACAACCCTACCACGCCTCATGTACACTCCGTTCATCCAACAAACTACTTCTACAAGCCCACAAATCCAGTAACTCTTTTGGTGACTCTATTTGCCAATCACATTGCTAAAATCTGGAACGCAATCCCACAAAACATACTCACAACCCCCACCAACATCAAATTTAAATGGCGATAGTGTAGTGCACTGGCTCACCAGATGCGAAGCAGCAAGCACCACCCAAAACCCTCCCCCGTTGTACGTCAGTCGGACCTATTGAATATTTAGCCGGTGTCAATGAATATTGATTCCAACGTATGAGAATGCTAAGAAAAATGCATTTTCCAAACATAAAACATGCCGCAATTGCTACAATGTATCACATTGCTGCATTTAAAATAAAAATGCATTCACGAACATAAAGCATGTTTCCGAACTGCCACAATGTATGACAATGCTGTATTTAAAATAAAAATGCATTTCTGAAAATAACACGTTTCCGAACTGCCACAATTTCTGAGAATGCTGTATTTAAAATAAAAATGCTTTTCCGAACATAAAACATGTTTTAGGACATGCCGCAACTGGCACAATGTATGACAAGGCTGTATTTAAAATAAAAATGCATTTCCGAACATAGGCACGGACACACAGGGCTACATTACAAGTATGTTTATTATGGCGACCTATATTAAAGTTGAATATATGAATAGGGACTGGTAATTGATTGTGAAACTGAAATGTGTTTCTGAACACCAGGCATTTACAGTTGAATAGTATGATTTGCGAGGTGGTAACTGTCAATAGTCGGACTTGCAAGGTGTGAGGAGGTTATGATATTGATGTGTGAAGATACATATGAAAGTAACTGAGCTGCGTGCATGCTTTTACATTTATGGTGATATTTGTCAAGTACACATAACTGTGGCTTTAGATTTACATTGGAATAGTACATAACTGTAAAGTGAATGCTTTTACATTTAAGGTAATATTTGTAAAGTACACTTGTTTCCGAGCTACATTTCTTGGAATTGTAGCTTTAGATTTACATTGGAAGAGTAAACGGGGCCACATTAATTGTATGCATGATGTCACTGCCTAATATGAATGGCACGTCAATCATACTTCATTTCATATGCAACTTTTCACGCCAATCACCGGAGCCACGCCCACTCCTGCGCAGAGCTGAAGGTGAGCCAGTACACTACACTATCGCCATTTAAACAACTACTCAAAGAGCACCTCTTCAATAAATGGCTCTGCACCTGTATCACCCCTTGATAATCTCCTCCTTTCCACATTCACTTCCTGCTCTACTATCAGTTTCTATATACAATCACATAATTATTTTTTAGCTGTTCTGTTCTTCCTGTCTTAGTTGCCATATGATGAAGGATTGTGCCTAGTGTTCTGTAAAATGTGTGTTATACTTGATAGCAATTATTAGCTTATACTACAAATATTCTAATATCTCCTGCTGTTATTTTTTATAAAGGGTGTGAAATGACTGATATCTACCTTGTATAAATTATTTACTACTTATGTGACTATCTTTGGAGCTTTAATCCCCAGGCCTCCGCTGAAAATGGGCTACTAGCCCAGTCGGACTATCCCGGTAAACAAATGTAAAATAAAAATAAATTCAAAAAATGTTAATATGGTTTGTTTTCTTTTCTGTTAATGTATGTTTGCGTATGTCTTAACTGATCATGTAATAATGGTGTTTAAAAAAATTAACATGACTAAAGTTTTTTTTCATTTTTCATTTGCAAAAAAGCTGGCAAACAGGCAGAATTTTCAGAAACATGAACTCTGGCAAATAAACATGCTAGATTTAACTAAAAAAAAAGGTGACTCAAGTGCTGCGCCACTCTTAGCCAAGGAGAAATCTTTTCCACTTCTTTAGGTAACATTTTCAGAAATATTTAACAACATTCAGATTTCTCTTGTCTAGAGGTGGGCAAAGTAGTAAAAAAAAAGCTTTCCCTAGCTCTGTATTAAGTTTACTCATCTAAACAATGCTAAAGCCATAATTAGACAAGTAATAAACATTCACATTTCAAAGATTTGCATGTGTGCCTTAGTATGTTATTTATGCATAGTGTTCCTTACTCGTACATCTTATTGCAAAGTTTTAAGAAAAATACATAACTATGTTGCCTGTCTCTGCCCTAAGAACCCCCTATGTTATTCAACCATTTTGGAACTTCAGCCGTACTCACTGTCTGACTGCCACATTATTTATTTTAATTAGACACTTGGAAAATTAACATAAATTATAATTTTTTTAATGTGGCACATCTTCAAAGTGAACTTTATTTCTACCCCCCCTCCCCGCCAACTCTAACTTCCTGCTTTATCACAGACAGGAGACTTCCATCAGCAGCTTTGCTTTTCAGTGCAGTATATAATTGCTCCTGATAAGGATCACAACAGGTGTGTTCTGTCAGTTACCCAAGCAGGTCTACATCAGTTTTCTGAGGTTCAATTCACTCATTCTTACTAAACTAGAAGAATGAACACACAACACAGCAAATGCTTTTCAAAAACAAAAAGATCCGGTAATTTTTACAACATGAATTCATGATCACCAAATGGAAAAAGAAGAAAAAGAAGTTATGTACTTACCATAACATTCCATGTGAATTGTTGTTCTCGCCTTCATTCTTACTGATGGGTTCGGAGCCGATCCTCGGCTCCAAGTCGGCCAATTTGCAAAGCTCAAGGTCTTGAACAGGTCCAGGCCAAAACCCTATCCCACAATGCACCTCTACCTTCCCCAGATCTTGTCTGCTGCCAACTAGTGCTACATCTAATTAGACAACTTGTGAGAGGAAACTCCTCAGAAGAACCAAAACCAAACGTAGAGCCTCTCTCGAACTTCCAGATATTGGATGGGGGCAGGTGGGAGGGTCGTAAGAATGAAGGCGAGAAGAACTCCTCACTTGGAACATTATGGTAAGTACATAACTTCTTTATGTGAAGTTTTTCAATATCGCCTTCATTCTTACTGATGAGTAGCGTCCATCACCACAATCTTGGGTGGCTCACGGGACAAACCTAAGGACAGCAGAACCAAATGAAGCCCTGTCCCTAGAGGCCTTGTCTACTTTGTAGTGAGTTATGAAGGTATGTGGCCTAGACCATGTGGCAGCTGCACAAATAGAATTAATGGGTAGTCTGGCCAAAAAGGCTATGGAAGTAGAAACAGCTCTGGTTGAATGAGCCTTGACTTTTTTCTCTAAAGAAATGTCTGCCGTATGGTATATAAAGGATATGCAGTCCGAAGGCCATTTAGATAAGGTAGATTTAGATACTGCTGCACCTTTCTTGGAATCTGAGGAGGAGACAAATAACTGATCAGCTCTTCTATGATCTTTTGTTCTGTTTAAATAGAAACAAAGTTGTCTATGGACGTCAAGCTTGTGAAGCATATATTCCAATTGATTAGTGTGACTGGGAAAGAAAACAGGTAATTCAACTGTCTGACTAAGGGTGTACTCTGAACAAATTTTTGGTAAGAACGAAGGGTTCGTCCTGAGGGAAACTCTATCTTTGTGGAATATCAAATATGGGTGCTTAACTGAAAGGGCTTGCAACTCCAAAATCCTGCATGTGGATGTAATGGCCACCAAAAAAGGCCTTCCAAGAAAGATAGTTCAGCTCACAGAAAGAAGCAGGTTCAAATGGCGGAAGAATAATCTTGGACAGGACTAAATTCAGATTCCATGGAGCGGCAGGTGATCTAACTGGTGGTGTTATATGCATCGTACCCTTCAAAAAGGTCTTTGCCATTTTGTGGGACATAATACCGTTTCCTGATTCACCTATATGGAAAATAGATATAGCAGCCAGTTGTACCCGAATGGTTGCTGCTACAGCTCCTTCGTTGAACAGTTTGGTCAGAAACTCTAAGTTGTCTGATATGGAGGCTAGAAAGGGGTCAATGTTATTCTGCTGAGCCCAGACTGAAAACCTCTTCCACTTACTGAGGTATAGTTTCCTGGTTGAAGACTTATGTGAGGACAAAAGTATATGTTGAGCTTCCTCTGATAAATTTTGGAACCTGGGTATTCTGGGAACTGGAGCAGCCAAGCTGTCAGTTTGATGGACTGAGGTGAAGGGTGAAGAGCTCCTGACAAGTGGGTCAGAAGATCCGGCACTGGGTCCAGGATCCAAGGTTCTTCTACTAGATGAGGCTTCAGAAAGGGGAACCAGATCTGACGAGGCCAATATGGGGCTATTAATTTAAGTGTCCTGCCCAGAAGACTGGCTTCTGCAAAACTTTGGAAATCAGGGGAAAGGGAGGAAAGGCATAAAGGAGTCCTGGAGGCCAATCATGTATGACAGCATCCCTCGGAGACTACCCCTGTTGAGGGATCAAGGAAAAGTAGTTGCTATAAATGCTCAAGTCGCTTAATGCTTCGTCTTCAATACAATTAACAGTAGACTGCGAAGTCCGTGCAATTAATGTGTGTTTGAACCCAGTTGGAGCCAAATTGGATGATGAAATATCCATAACAGTAAAGGGCTCCAAACCGACCAGATCACCTTCATTGTCGCTAATAAACGTACAAGTATTACTTGACGTCTTTTGCTGAACATCTTGTATATTAAACTTGTCAAGGTAATCACAAACATAAAAGTCCTTGTCCACATTAGGTTTAAAGCTAGTAGAAGTATTTTGAAAAATGTTACCTGATGGTCCGGGTCCATTAAATTCATCAACCACCTCATGGTACAGGACGCCATCGGCTACTTGTGCATCCTCCATCCGTTTTTTTGTTTCCTATTCTCAAATGCCTTCTTTGGACATGTGCCCATAAACCCAAACTCATCCTCATCGTTGTATAAGTTTTGATTTTTAATCCTCTCAGATCGTCTGAGTCCCTCGTCGCCATAACCATCCACAGAATCCTGCCGCCCGAAATCTCCATATTCAGTATAGGAAGTGATGTCATCAAGCTCATCAAGGTTTCCACTTCTCCTTGGTCTGTCCTCATTACCATGGTTATGGGTTACTTTTTTAGATTTCGGATACACATACCCAGTTTTATAAACTTTATTATCTCTTTGAATTTTCTTATTTTTCTTTTGATAAATAATGTCACAACTATGATCAATGTCCTTGATAGCATTGATGTAATTAGTATAATATTGTTCAAAAAGTAAATCTTTACTAATACTTGAATTCAAAACCTCTAATTCGTTCAACAATGTCTCTATCTTGTTAGTGTTATATTTAATCATAATTTCCATAAGATTTAACCCAGTCTTATTGAATAAGTCATGTAAATCTTTTAACATGTCTTGATCATGCTCACATCCATTAGGGTATCTCCACAATCTTAATCCCTTAGGGACCAACCCCAACTCAACATTCCTTCGTAAATAACTATTTTCCATTTGTGTTCGTTTGAGTTTGAAAAGTTTCATCTCAAACTCTTTAACATCTCTTTCATATTTTTCGTATTTTTTGATTTTTTGATATATTAATCAACAATTGACAATTCTATAATACAGCTTATAAAATCACGATCACAACAAAACCTAACATTCAATGTATATTTACATTTGGCTTACATACATATCTACATTTACAATATAACTATATAGCATATATACACCTACATTTTTTAATATACTTAACATATTTTTATACATATTTTTACATATTTTTAAAACATATACACATATTTTAAGATACTTATGCACACATTCAATATTTATATTTATGTTATTTTACATACAATGTGACATTATATATTATATTAATGTATTATATTTAGTGCACTTTAACGTATTTTGGTATTTAATTAATCAATTGGACAATTGGTAATTGTTTTGGCGGTTACTATTTAAGTGGCTCAGTTACCTATTGTTGTATTCTGATGAAGTCTGTGGAGACGGACGAAACCTAGGTCAACGTTTTTGGTGTAAAGTTCTGTAAGAAATAAATGGTGTTTGCATCGTTTACCTTATTTTTGGAGCAGTTTGTTCAACGTGTTTTTGGAGCTTGTGTATCTGTCGGATACTTTATTACGTTGGAATTAATCAAATTTGAAGAACTTGTCTGTATATTTTAGATTTATACCACTACATTGACAGTGTTACTCATTCCCATCGGAGTGGAAGTGGGTTAGGTAGTTCAAAGAGCAAAGGTTGTAGAACTGAACATGCGCTTGCCATATCTGTCCATAATCCTAGATTTCCTATTAGGAGGATGGACAGACGTAGAGGTCTCCGACATCTCTTTCTTAGTGGCCGCCACAACCACCATGGCATCAACAAGCATTGGTTTGGACAAAAAGGTTTTATCATGAGGTGCTGAGATGTATTTGTTGGGCCTCCTAGGAACAGGCTCCATTGTATCTGGTGACTCCCATGCCCTTCAAGATAAAAGGCCCATCAACTCATCGAAGGGCGGAGAATCCCAAGAAGAGGAGGGTCGAGACCCAAAAGCCTTCAGGAGCACCGATTCATCCTCAGAAGGGTTAAGGGGCTGCCAGTTGCCCCTCTGCTTAAGGATCTCTACGATATCCACAAAGGAGAGATCCTCAGAGGGAGAATTTGGGGACCCTTCTGATTCCTCCAAATTGGTGTCAGATGTGATGGATTCCCGAGGGGAATCTAAATGTCTCCTCTTACATAACCTCTTCCAAGGAACCTCCTCAGTGGGAACTTCTGGGGCGGTCTCGGAAGAGCAGGGTTCCCCCAATGGGGCTTCCTGAGGCTCTGGGTCCCTACACTTACGGTGGGTCTGCAGTGACAGAGAAGATTCTGGTGCTTTACGGGAGGAGGTGGCCATTTCAGAGGTTGTGACTATCCAAGGGGACAAAACCCTCCTCTTGGCATCGAAAGCATCATGACTCCGGTGTGAGGAATCCCCCGGGTCCGAAGACACCAATGACTCCTCCTGCACCAAAACCGCAGGCTCCGAGCCAGAGGTGGGAGCCAAGCTCATCCATGCCAAGGCCCCAAGGGGAAGAGTCAGAACTGATGCATCGGTTTGACTCCCCTTCCTAGAGCCAAGGGAGTGTCAGCTCCCAGAGTCTACCGCCAGAGCAGAAGACATCAGGGTTGTCGGTGCCAACAGGTCCAAGGTAAGTGTCGGGACCGATGGTTCCACAAACGACTGAACGGCTCCCTCCGGCTCCGATGTCTCGATTCGAGTCGGAGGAAGAGCAGAAATTAAAGGAGATGGATTTTGTCGGTTCCGAAGCTGCCTGAGTCCAAGCCGACAGAATTTTACCCAGCGCTCGATTCTGTAACAGTCTTCATACCACACAATCCACATCTGAATCCAAAAGTCTGGAAGCTCAAGAGGAAGCTAAAGAAGGAGCCAGTGAGACCAGAATCGGAGATCTTAAGGTCGGAGAGACTAGTTCCAAAACTGGGCACCGGCTCCAATCAACTACCTGTACCAATGACGCCGAGGCCAGTGGAACTGAGACAGGCAACTTTTTTGGAAACTTCGGAACAGAAGAGTCCTTCAGATCCAAACTTGCAGCAGATGAAGCAGAAGTCAATGGTTTCGAATATGTTGGTTTTGGTTTTCCTGGAGAAGCAGTATCCAAGTCTGACTGAAAGGCAGACTTGATAAGACCATGCTCAACCAGTTTCCTCTTCCTCTCCACCAAAACCCTGGCACTGAATACATGGCAAATGGAACAAACTTCCTGGGGATGTACCTCTCCCAAACAGTAAACACAGGTGGTATGGCCATCTGTAATAGACATTTTCTGGATGCATTTAGGGCACGTTTTAAACCATGATTTAGCTTTTTCAGACATAATGCAATATCTAATCTTGCAGCGATCCCAATGAAAATGCAATAATATTCCACCCAATTCAAGAAGCCTGGCAAAGGAAAATAAGCCTAACCGGCTACAGTTATAAATAACCCAAGAAAGCCACTCTGCTATACAGAGTAGGGCTGTTGCAAAAGAAATTAAGCCTAACCGGATACAGTTTTATAAAAAAAAACTAAATAAAGCCTAACTTCGGCTATACGGGATAGGGAGAAAACTAACAAGGCACCAACAGGGCCTAACGCTAGAACCGAAACACAAAGTTCTGTCAACTTTTCTCAAAACTAGCACAATAAACTAGCACAAAAGGTAGGAGGAGGATAGCCTATCCTTACTTGAATACACTAGGTCTTTTTCCCAGAATAAAAATGCCAAAAAACTACAAAAAGACACACTTATCTGACAAACAAAATGGCCTGAGCTGTAGAAGAAGCACGATCTGTTGCAGTGGCAAATTAGATCTGGGGAAGGTAGAGGTGCATTGTGGGATAGGGTTTCATCCTCGAGCTATTAGAGACCTCCAGCTTTGCAAATTGGCCGACTCGGAACCAACCCATCAGTAAGAATGAAGGCGAGATGGAACAACTTCACATCAAGCATTTTTACAAACAGCTGAGAGTCCCCCCCCAAAGACACTAGAATGCACGATACAGCTTGTAACTCTACCTATGTTTCAAAGCTTAACTCCCCCTCCACAAGTTTCAATGGCAGACGCAAATTAGGAAGGAGCTTTCTTCCATACAGATTCAAGATTATTTACCAAAGGCAGGTCTTCTTCTTTCTCTTCTATGTTACCATCTGCAACAGTAACTGCACTATACTTGACCAGCAAGTCATTCTGCTACTGCTAGAAATATGATACAATCTTTTACTCCTTTCAGTAGCTACTGCATCTAATTATAGGATGGTCTGGTAGCTAACCTAGTTAATTTGGAAATAAGTTGCAAAAATTACTAAGATCATTATTGCTTTCAATTTCACATATAGTGGTTAGCTGCTACACTTGCTACTGAAGAAAACAAACTGAAATACATTAATGTTTGTACACCATGCAGTCCACTCCAGTTACCATACCCAGAGCACCAGAAAAGTCAGTCTACTTATGTGCTACCAGCAGGAAAAAATGTAAAATATATTGTAATATGCAGTATTTCTTGCATCTAAAAACTGCTGGGGATCAGTCTGCCTTTGTTGCTGTTGAAAGCAATCAGAAAAGCATTATTACTGAAATTATTCCTTCTGATTACTTACTGTGCAGGGGTGGGCTGCTAGCTTTGCTATTCTTTTGAATAAACTTAATGTACATCAGTGTGGTCACAATGTCTCTGAACCACACAGCCTGTTATGGTTATCACATCTCTACAGCTATCAGTCACTCTGTCCTCATGCTACTGTTGAAAATGAAGTGAAATTAAGTACCACTTGCACTTAATGTGCAGGTTGGGGAGAGCTGCTTTATTATTGCTGGAACCAAAGCAAATTACTGCTTTTGTTTGCATTACTGTGTGTGTATAGAAAGGTGGAGCTGACTTTACTGCTTGAAACCAACTGAAATACCTTAACAAATGCAGTAATATTTGTATCGAGTTATGTGTGTATACGTATGCAGGGTGTGGACCTATTTTATTCTTGGAAGCAAGCTGACATACATTAC